>NC_061510.1:302794074-303074366 GCF_022539505.1 Lolium rigidum | reverse complement strand
AAATAGATTGATGTTCTTAGATTATGGCAAGGAATTCAATGTTATGATCTTTGATAGAATCAAGTAATTGTTCCTTGATTCATATGTTCTGGTGTTGGTTTTAATTCCATTTGATCTAACCCCTTAGATCAATTCATCTTTACCCAAAACAAGGTTTTAGTAAAGTCACATTGAGGTTTATAGCGCTTGACTTGATGTGCTACTTCAATTCCACCAAGGTCAAGTGAAACTTCGATTCTTGTGATCTGTTTTACTTTAAAGCGCGAAAATTCCCCAGATTTTCTATGCATGAATGCAATGCACACATCTGTTTCCTCTATTTTTGTAACCCCAATACCTGGGATATTACACTGAGGAGGAGGAGGAGGAGGAGGAGGAGGAGGAGGAGGAGGAGGAGGAAAAGGATGAGGACGCGGCGGCCCGGGCGAAGGCGCAACCGGCGAGCACCTTCGACGACGAGGAGGGCACAACTTCCTCCGACACGTCGAAGGACACCGGCTCTTCGGAGGAGGTGACGAGCCGGAAGCGTCACCGTCAGGACGATGAGGCGGGGCCATCTAGGACGAAGAAATAGTTTAATTTTGTTTCAAAGTTTTTCTATGTATTTTTTATGTTTTTTCGAAGTTTTATATGTAATTTGTCTATACCACTTAGTTTGTTCAAAGCTTTCGTTCGACGAGGGTATTGCCGTAGAACTACAAATTTTCCCCCAAACGTAGGCGTGCCGTATCTCGGGAAGACGATGCGACGATGACGACGATCGGCCTTTGTCGCCGACAAGTCGGGGCCACCAGACGGCTCCCGCGCTTTTCTCTCGTCCGGAGTCCGCGAGCGCTCCCCGGGGATCCGGGGATGGCCTGGGTTCGCCGGATCAATGAAAAACCTAATCCAAGCGAATTTAACGAGGATCCGGGGACGTGATTGGACCGTTTTCGTCCATCCAGATGCGGCTGGAGATGCTCCTATAAATGGTGCTAGAAAAGGGTCTGCTAAGGTTTTACATTTGTCACACGAACAGGAGGTCCAACACAAGCCAGTGACAGCCACGAACGGTTCAAATAAAGAATCCACATACTATTACAAAAAGATTAACAAATCCCGAGAGAATTCATAGTCTGTGGTTGAAATGTCATGGCAGTGATCCATTCGTGCTCCCCATGTTTCCTTCCTCGAAATCGACGTGATTGATATTTGGGCCACATGCATGGACGGCGCCGGCCGGTGCTGTGCCGTGGCTGAGTGCAGAGCAAAGCGCTGACTCTCTGCCGATTACGCAAGGTTAGAAGCTTCCTTAGATGCCTAAGTATTTCCAGAGATCCGATGTGCGATGCTAGTTTGCTATATACGTACCAGTCACCTGTGATTCGAGAAGTTTTAGACGGAAGGCTGTAGATGCCTCGAGAAGTCACGCTGACGCGCACCGCCGTTTTGTTCATGGCAAATTAAGGAGGGTGACGCCAGCGCTCACGTGATTGTGAACGGAAGATTTGTGCAAAGTCCACCATTATGCGGTGCTCGGGGCACGGCACGTACGGCAGCAGGACAAGGCCGGTAGAAGCAGATTGTGGTGGTACAAGCTCCGGTTCTGGGGGCACACGGGGTCTCAAGCGTTGCCGTATGTTTCCCGGCAGCATAAGGCCTGACGCGCCAACATCGAAGAACCCCGAAGAATGTCGAAGACAGGGGAATCAATGCGAACACAAATAACCCGATAGAGATCGCCGTGAGCGGTCTCAAAACATAATTTCGTTTCGCTTTATAAATAAAGCTACAAGAAAAATCGAAATAAAATTATGAGATATCGCCTTATAGATAAAAAGAAAATAGCGCTTCATCCTTTAAGAAGCACTAGAGACAACCAACTATAGGTGACAACACACCACCTTTGAAACAGCTGAACGCCATCGCCCGCACACACCAAGTTGCCATCAGAGAGGGCCGCCAGCCCTCCCGCTCCAAGCTGTGGAACATCGATCCTGCCAATGGGTATCGAGAACCATGAACAATGACAACTAGGTCACGTGTATAAGATAGAAAGCCGTTGTGAGTGCCTCAAGCTAGAGTTGAAGGGGCTTCGAGGCATGGCCCGAGCATGCCTAACGATGATGAGAAAACACGACCAACAGTACTTGAGCTCCACTTCGACGCACATAGGAGTGTGATGGTGAAAAGTTCCGCCGTCGCTGATACTAAAACGGACAATGGTTTTGACATGGATCCCTAGTGTGGGAGAGACCACAATGATGCCCTCTATAGTGGCACGTCACCAACAAGCGTCGATGTCACTGGCGCTAGAGAACCGAGGTTGGGCCTGAAACAGGATTTCCTAAACCTATGAAATGATTGCTACGGACTAGACTAAGACCTACGGGAGATGTGCAGACTGTTTTGTTCGTTAATTTCCTAACCTTCCATGATTTTAGGACTCAGTAAATTGTACTAGTGGCGTGCCCGTCCATAACCAATAATCCGTGAGAATGTGAATATATGTGTCGCATTACTAGGCCCGAAACTGTCGCGCCACACAAAGGTACCATCGCCGGGCTGCCCGCTGCCACCAAAACAAACCTTCGCGATCTGAGAGTACCACACCGTCACCGTTCCTTGTTGCTCGGCAAACTCGACAAAAGACGGGAGAGTGGACAAATGGAGGCCGAGCTACATGCAGCCCTTTATTTTGAAAAATCAAAAATCATAGTTTCAAGTTTTAAAAATTTCTGGAAAAAAGTCTTGGATGTAGCCAATGATGATATCTGATACTAAGCATCAAAGTAATATCATGGATATCATGGATATCTTCCTTAATTAGTAAGTTTCTCTGAATGCAGAAGTTTCAGCTACCTGCCTACCTGATATCTGATACTAGCCAGCTGCTAGGCTACACGGAACAAATGATCCGTACTTATACTCCGTACATATCAAATCATATGCCCACTAAGCAAAACAATCACCAAGGAGAGAGCTGTTTGAAAATAAGTATTCTAGATTTATCTAGATTAGCATATACGCATGTGACGTGCCTATACGCATGTGAATCTGAATAATTTTGTGACGCTTATTTATATAGATAGAGGCAGTAGGAGATTGACGCTGCGAGATGGCCGGCGCTGTGTGCCGCCTTCTTTGGGTGTAAAGCAAAGCGCTGACCTCGCTCGCTGGTCATAACGAAAGATTAGAAAAAGCTTGCTTAGACTCCTCCTCGGCATCTCGACTGTCGAGAGATCCGAAGGGCGCTCGTGTGATGTATCTCGAGATCGAGAAGTCAGCGTTTGTTGATGGCAAAGGGCGGGGATACGCCAGCGTTCACGTGTTTCTGAAAAGAAGATACGTGCAAAGACCAAGGTCGTGCGATGCTCGGGGAACGGCACGAACGGAACGGCAGCAGGGCGCGGGTAAAAACTGATGGAGGTGGAGGTGGTGCTGGTGTATGCTCCAGTTCCGGAGGCACACGCCGACCTTGCTGGTTGCAATCGTCGGAAGAAAAAAAACGATTCGCTCCAGGTGATAACGAACCCTGCTCGCACCCGCCCAGGCCTCTCCTCCTCATCCCCCGCCGCCGCCGCTGGTGAGTGCCGCCGGGCAAAGCCCGCGCAGAGCGGGGGGCCGCGGTCCTGCTTCTACCCGCTCGCATGGAAGGATAGCGAGGGGCGCTCCCTGCCGGCGGCGGTGCTCCTCGGTCGACGACGGTCCTGGTGGTGCGCGCGGTCCGGGATGGCGGGGCTCTGGGTGGTTGGCGACGACGACGCGGCAGCTTGGCTGCGGGGTGGTGCAGCGACTGGCGGCGGCGCCCTCCATGCTCAGATCCGGGCCTTTTTCGGCCCCATCTTGGTATGGGCGGGCCTACCCTATGCCGGCCTGAGCCACCTCCGGCGGACGGAAGGTGCGGCTTGAGCTGGCGACGATGGTGACGGTAGCCCGTGTAATGTACTGTGGCGACATGAGCTTTACGAGCCCCTGGGCTCGGCCAGGCCAGATGGGCCTAGTGTGATCATGTTGCTGCGTCCGGACAGTAACCACAGGTGGCGGTGGAGGCGGTCCCTCCCGCTGGTCTCGCTTTGTCAGCCATAGTGAGGCGGCGCTGGTGATCGCAAGGCTGTGGTGGCGCGTGTTGGTGGGTGGCGAGGTTGGTGGAGCGCGATGAAGTGTCTGGGGTCGTGGTTCTTTAGGGGACGGGAGAAATCCTTGTTGGATAGCTGACACCGACGCGGTGACGCTCACGGGCGCCGCCATTCCTTCTTGAGGGGCGTCGGGGTTCCTCCTCCCCACAACCCTCCTGCATATCTGGGGAAACCCTAGGTTTTGTCCGGGCAGCAGCGTCCTCATCGTCACATCCCTTGTTGAAGGTGTTGCTTTGCTATGCGACGCTTCAGAGAGCTAAGATCATGGTAGGAATTCTCCGAAGGGCACAGCGGTTGCGGATCATTAGCGTTTTCATCGATCCAACTTTGTCGACATTGCTTTCTTTTGTCTTCTTCTTTTGTTTCTTTTGGGATTTGGTGCGCGCTGTTTGCCCTAGCGGTGATCTCAATCTTGTATCGGTTGGATGCTATATTAGTATAGCGGGGCGAAATCCTATTTTGAGGAGGTTGCAATCGTCGGTTTGCCTGGCCGGCCGCAGAGTTGCTGATTTGACCATACTAGAGTTTTTTTATTTTGTGAGGATTAGTGAAAATAATGGCAGTCAAATTTTATTATCAAAAATATGTTTGGTATCAGAGTATTGAGCAAGTTTAATCCTCTTTTATTCCTAATATTTTCTAAATTTTAGTGTATTCTTTTCAATCCATAAGACCTCTACCTAGTGAATTAGAGTTGGGGTTTCTGGAGATTGCGTGAAGGTAGTGGTTTCACGCAATACTCTAGGGTATTATCTTCATTAATTCTCACAAAAACTCTGTTAACAAATAAGGTCTTTTAGGATATTAGTTCAACGGCGTGGATGCACACTTTCTTCGCATCTTTTTCCTAGAAAAATTATTACTGGAACAACCATAACATCTGACCCGCCGAAAAAAAGGTGTCAAAACACTGACGAAGAGAAGGGAAACAATGCAAATACAATCCAAGTCACTGGATCGACCTCACGACATGTAGCGAAGACATGGATGGGCAGGGTTGCAGCCTTGTAGGCTGCCAGCCAGCATAACGTCCCGTAGAACAAAAATTACAACAAAAGAAGTACTAGATTTAAGCAGGATTAAAGCAGAGTTGGGGCGAACTCCCGTCCCACTTGGCACCCTAAGACTGGGCCCAAAACAACTATTCAAATCTGGTGGAAAAAT
The DNA here is from genome assembly GCF_022539505.1 of Lolium rigidum. Classification (NCBI taxonomy): domain Eukaryota; kingdom Viridiplantae; phylum Streptophyta; class Magnoliopsida; order Poales; family Poaceae; genus Lolium; species Lolium rigidum. Next base: position 303,069,084 of record NC_061510.1, on the reverse strand, counting down.
TTAGCATAAAATAAACCCATTCTGTTTTTGCAGCCAAATCTAACCTTTTTTGCTACTTCCAGACATGACGGTGGTACGGTTATGGGGTACCGCCGGCGGTAGCCCTTCTGGTCCACATTCGCATGACCTTGCTTATTTTTTTAGAAAAAGGATATATATTCCCAATTCCATTAACGAAACCACTAGATGTTCTTACAACATTCAGAAAAGTAAAGAGGTTCCTGCATCCATACAGTGTAAGCTACTACCCTTAACTCTCACAAGATAAGAACTAAGAACAAAAATTTATGCCTGACATGAGAACTTACAAGTGGCAAAGCAGATATATATTGGTAATAAATGAAAGGGGGAGGAGCTGACGCATTGACTACCAAGCTCGGCTAGGAGGAAGCGGGTGGTATTGGTGTGGAATTCAAATTAGCAAGTAAGTACTTTGAATCTCTAAAAAAAAATTGAATTGTCACCGAGGGAGGGTGAAGACCCTCCACCTGAATTGTATTCATTTTTACCTATAAGACTTTGCAGCCTATTACAAGAAGGAGTGAACTAGCCTAATCAATAGTCAACAAACCTTGAGGCTGAGTATGGATTGAAGATGTGGATCATCCAAGGCACATTATCATGGCATACTCCTATTATTTAAATCGGAGCTTGAAACAAAACAAACTTATCTTCAAGAGGATAGATGGGGTGATTCAGGTGCGATCCCATGTAGACCTAACTTTCTATTCACTCGTGGGATCAGTTCAATCCAGGGATGGGCCACAACGGCTTCTATCTTCTCGAGAATCCATAAACCCTTATCAATGTATGGGGATCTATCTCTCGAGCACAAGTGGAGGTTCGTTCTCAATAGAAAGATGGAGCAGACCTTTCTTTCATCACAAGTAAGAATTAAAGGTGGCAATAAATAAAAGGAGAATCAATGAATAAACAAGAGATGGGTTTGGATTTGAGTGAGATCCTGGATCGGTAGCTTCAGAGAAAGCGCTAACACCATCCTCACTGGGGCTACGCGCACTAGGAAAAGGCTTAGGAAACCGGCTACTAGTTAGGAAGTGAACATAAGGTAACTATAAGTAGTAAGTCTATTGATTAAAAGCAAGGTAATGTGAACTTTCACTTCGATATAAAACATAAATCAAGGTATTTGGAGAAAGCCGTAAACATGAAGCTGATCTTATGCATCTTTGAACAACTCTTGGGTCTTATGATCACTTTCCATCAGAGTGAGATTTTTTGTTTTCGTACGAATAAAGAGGCGGAGGAAGAATACAAATATATATTTGGATGTGAAGCCGGTTCTCTTTCTTTCAAGTATCTAGGTATTCCAATTCACTATAGAAAGCTACAGACTTAATAAATAATGGAAATCGGTAGAAGACCGCTTTGAACGAAAGTTGGGATGTTGGTTGCTTAAGATGCTTCAGACAATGATTGTCTTGTCCAAATTGATTTTTTGGTAACAAGCCTGCCGATGTTTCTGCTGTCTTTCTTTGAAACACCCACAGGTCTTAGAAAAAGATTATACTTTTATCGCTTTGACTTCTTGATGAGGACATCCCATTCATTGACATAACCGATGTACCTACAGCCACACATATGGAAGGACCTATTACTCGAGCTCGTGCCAAACAACTTAATTATTAGGTACTTTCGTTTCTTGAAACTAATACTCACATACATGAGAATATGATGCTGCCTAAATCAGATGTGTTTGGTACTCTTAGGAATGATAGACCTAGCATGGATGGGAGAGACAAGCTTTGGAGCATTATCATGCATGAAGATGGCAGAAAACATGTGAGGATTGAAGAGGATGCTTCGATTGAAGATTTCATAACTTTGAAGCCTCCATAATGATGAAAGAAGAGCTTGGACGAAGTATTCAAGATGTTATCTCATATTTTCGTCCTAAGAATGATATGGTGATGTGTTACCTTTAGTTTTAGGTCAGGCCCATGTCAAATTCTCAGGAATTAAGTCAGCTACTTTTTAGAGTCCGTATTAAAGCAGAAAAGGGTCATCTAGATGTCAGTTCGGCCACCGTACCTAGGGCTGGCCGAAACCCTCTCCTTTTCCTCTTTAAATACCTCCTTAGCCGTCATGTTTAGACTCAGATTTTGATTAGACTAAAAGTTAGCCATTGTTGCAACTCTCGTGTACTTCTTTTGAGACCAACGCCCAGAACAAGACCGACTATTCAGAATCCCATATTTTTCAATAAAGCTTTCATCTTTATCGTAATATTCTGATTGCATTATTAGTTATTACTTGTTCTCGATTTTAGGTAGGAATTAAGACATTTTGGTCAGGCTGATCGTGTATCTGCAAGACCGGTAACTCCCGGAGATTGTTCTAGCGATTGCATTGGCGCACGAAATTTGCACATGTAATCGGATCGTCAAGCACGAACTCCACCAACAAATTGATCTATCCTCGTCTCATCGAAAGATCGGTCACATTTGCCCTATCACTTCTTTTTGCAAATAGACCAAATTAAAAAGAAATACCCTTTGAAGAAATGGAACAACTTGTGTTGCCTAAAGGATCAAGGTGGTTTAGGCATTGAAGAAATTGAAATAAAAATAAATGTGTGTTCCATTTGGATGTGTAAAATACTTAATGAGAAAGAAGTGTGACAGATGATGACGCATAATAAATACCTAACTTGGAAATATTTGTCTCAATTACAAGCCAAACTAGTGGACTCTCCCTTTTGAATTGGCTCATGGGATTTAAAAATAAGTTCTTTGATTGAGGCTCGTTTGTCTTTGGTCACATTGTGCAACATAAAAAAAGTTTTTTTTTATTTCGGAAAGATATTTGGTTAGGAGATAATCCTCTTCCATCTCAATACACATATGTACATGACATTGTGCAGCATAAAAATGTTTGTGTTGCAGATGTTTTAGCACATGCACCATTGAACATTTGTTTCATGTCGGTGTTGAGTGGAGATAAATGATAACCATGGCTAAACTTGCTAGAAAGATTGATGAGAGTAAACCTGATAGATGAACAAGCCAAATTTACTTGGCGCTTAACCACTTCACGAATTTGTTGGGTTAACTCCTTACATGTGAATTATATAGGTGGACGTTTGAAGTATTCACTATAGGTGCCACAAAAGAAAAGATTTTATATTATTTTTGATAAAAGTAATATATTAATATCTTGAAGATACCAATTACACATATTCTTTGCAAGAACGCAATACCTATAGCAGTACGGAACAAAACAAAAAAAGCTAAAAAGGATTTTAAAAATGGAAAATGATCCAATCCCCCCGGGGGATAAGACGCGCTGCAACCTCCGGCTCCGTGGCCGTTGGATGAGCGCCATCGCGCGCCCACACGCGTGTCGTTCCCGGCGACGCACGTCATGGGTGGGGTCCCCACACCACGACCTTATCTCCTCGTCTCTCTCCCGAGGCCACTCCTCACTTCTTCCTCCATCCCGCGGCGTGAGCCTCCCGGCCACCAATCCCCACCGCCCTCATCTCCGATGCTGCAGCTCTCCTCTGAGGCGGTGGCGGCCCATCTCCGCCGCCCTCCACTCCGGCGGTGGCGGCCCATCTCCTCCCTTGTCCTAGCTTCCTCCCGTGGACCATGGCTCTCTCCCTGGGAGGATGTGCCGCCGGAAAGCAGGGGAACGACCGTGGCGGTGACTCGCGTCAGAGTTGGGCGGCGGGATGCGTGGGGATGGCAGGCGCGGAGGTTGGGGCCAAGCTTCGCCTGTGCGCTGTCCGCGCCGTCGTCCTGGACGCCGCCACGGGGCGCACTCTTAGGGTCCCGCCCGGAGCTCGCCCCGCCTCGCCGCCCGTAGCTCGTCCGCCTTGCCGCCGGGAGCTCGCCTGCCTCAACCTCGAACGAAGCCTGCAGCCACGGAGCGGGCGCCGTCGATAGCGCCAGCATGGTCGAGATCAGACATCGGAGGAGTCGCGCTCAAGGAGGCCGCACTCGTAGTGCTCACCTTGTGCCGCCCCCACGCGTCTCCGCGGGAGTTGCTGCTGGCGGCTGGGTGCTGCTACCTTGCACGTCCGGCGTTGCTATCGACGGAGGCTGGCTTTGCTACCTTAGGCATTCAGCATTGGCTGCCCGGCATAGAGAGGTTTTTGCTACCGACTTTGCTATCTTAGGTGTCCGCCGTTGCTACAGGCGGTTCCGAGCATTGCTGTTTTAGGCGGAGATAGTTGTTGTAACCTTGGGAAGTGCTGATGTTGGGTGCTGGTGAGATCTCCGTCGATGTCTTCGACGACGAGGTCTTCGTTTTGTTAATTTTGCTACATAAGGATTTTTTTTTTGCTACAACTTTTCTGCATTTTTGCTACAATTACACAATACGTTTTGCTACGGGGTCTCCGGTGAGGCCTCCAGCGAGGTCCGTGTCGATGTCTACGGCGGCGTCGATTTTTTTTCTACAATAGCGCAAGTTTATTGCTACGAGTCTCCGGCAAGGTCTCCGGCGAAGTTCTCCGGCGAGATTAGCTTTTTTCTTCCTTTCCTGAACGAATCGTTTTTTGCTACATTGAAGCAAAATCGGGATTTTTTTTGCTACCCGGCAGCAAAAAGGACACGTGTCAGCACGGGGACCCGGGGGCTGGGAAATCAAATCCCCCGGGGGACGCCCAGTACTTTCCGCCCAGCTACAATGATTCAGTCCTTGCAGCAGTAGTACGACCACCATCAAGACAACCTGAAGTCCAAGCTCTTCAAAAATGACACATCCGAGAAGGAAACAATGCAAACACTGTTGTGGCCCGATCTCCGCTCTCAAGGTAATGCATTTAATAAGGCTATTGCGAGACACAACCAATTAAAGCCGGACGTTTAATTTTCAATCTGAAATATCAGACTTTGACATTCACCAAATTTCACATGGCGCAAAAGCTCAAACCACCAGTACTAGTCCTAAAATCTCAGCTTCCATGACATTTTTCATATCCAACTTGACCATGGAACTAAACATGTTTCATGTTGGTAACAGATAGCCGAGCTTCGCGCCACTCCCCTCCAGAACCAAACTGTCAGAATAAAAACATAGGTATGTACAACCAAATCTCAACCGATCAAACAATCTCCAAAAACATAACGAGCCCATGAAAAATTGGTGGGGGAGCCTTTCAAAACTCGACATTCCAGCCAGATAAAGAGATAAGCATCAAACAGATCCTTATCTTGACGCGAGAGAAACCCTAAAACCACAGTCTTTCTTCAGACCGAGCAAGTGACACCCATGCCGCCGACGGCCAGCTAACCACTTCTGGTGAAAGAAGAGGCAAGCTAAGGCAAGAACCACGCTCCAAGATTTTTATATGGCTTCTTCATACGTCCTCGTCACTAACAATAATCCAGCAAAAAGACGATGCAATAGATGTACAGAATGCATTTTCTGTGACGGACATGAGACTACTGATCATGTTTTCATCTCTAGCTAACTGCGTCCGTCCGGCCTGCCACAGGCGAACGGGGCTTGTAGCTAAAATCCAAACGAAAAATCGACTGGATCCTTGATGTACATCGTTCCGACGCCACGCACGCACTCGCGTCACCGTGCGTTGTTGCTCGGCAAACTCGACTGCGTGAAGCGGCTGTTTTCGTCTGTTACATAGGGCACGGTATTCTATTGATGACGACGGAGCCCCATTTCCAAGTCTTCTTTGCCTTCCATTTCCTCTGATCTTTCTTCAGTTTCCTATGCTTGCCAGCACGTAGTCTTGGTTCTACCTACACGATTTGAGTGGCTCCAACGGGCCTACATGTCCTGGTGTTTGACAGACGATTCGGTGGCTCTGCTTCTCGAAACGCTTCAGCTCTGCAGGTTTCGCTGCTAGAAACAGTCAACATCCATCTGCCTAGCGTTGTATATACTACCCACCCAGCTACTAGGCTGGACGGAACAAATGATCCGTACGAATACCGCATACGAATCCTATGCCCACTAAGCAAAATTGGAACGAAAAAGTAAGTAACAGCTAGAATCACCAAGAAGAGAGCTGTCTTTTTTTTATATTACATGTTTCAGAAACTGAATATAAGTTTTGGGACAGCAAAGACTCGGTTTGCCGCTGGCTGCATTGCATATTTGCATGATATGATCAGAGATCGGACAGAGAATTCATATGTACAGTAGTTGAAATGTCCAGGCGGTGATGTCTATATACGTGCTGCCCATGCTTTCCTCCTCAAAATCGACGTGATTGATGTATACGAGATGGATGCTGCGAGATGTTTGCACATGGATGGACGGCGCCGGCCGGCGCTGCGTGCCGCCTTCTTTGCGCGCAAGGCAAAGCGCTGACCTCGCTCGCTGGTGATAACGTACGATTAGAAAAGCTTGCTTAGACGCCTCCTCGGCATCTTGACTCTCGACAGATTCTAAGCGTGCTCGTGTACGTGATGTCACATGTGTGATGTGCATCGAGAAGTCACGAATGCCCACCGTTTGTTGATGGCAAAGGACGGGGAGACGCCAGCGCTCACGTGGTTCTGAACGGAAGATATGTGCAAAGACCAAGGTTGTGCGATGCTCGGGGCAAAGCACGTCGTCAGATGATGGCTCATTTGGAGGGTTAAGTTCAATGGCGTGGATGCACAGTTGCACATTTTCTGCGCATCTTTTAGGAAAAGTATACCGGAATAGCCATAACATCTGACCCGCCGACAACGAATAAGTTGGTGGAACACCGTCGAAGAGATCACGGGAAAGAATGCAAACACCTATCAGATCACCATGAGAAGCGACGATGCGACTGAGGATGGTTGCAGCGGGCAGATTTAAACATTACATCTAGTCTACACGATTGTTCAAATCCAGTCGAGCAAAAGATAAATAGAAAGAAGCATATTATAAATAAATAATCATCAAAAAAACTGCAAGTACGAGTAAGACAATGGAAGTCCAATCCGAAGATTACATTGTCATTCTTGTTAGATAAAAATACCTCTCGTCGTATCCCTCAACCGTGCGCATCTTTATAAACAAGTCTTAATTCTCTACACGTTGCAGAGACGACCATGAACGAAAAAAAATTGTGCACCGGTAGATAACCTGCAAGAAAGTAGATTTTTTATCATTAAAAATCTTGTTATTCCTATATAGCTAAAGTGGCCAAATAAGGAGAAACGCTCACATCCTAATAAGTATTTTAAACCTACGATCCATTCTATTTATCCTATTGCCGAAAATATTAGCAAAGCAAAGCGGCGGATATAAGGTACAACCTACTTGGATCTAGCAAATTTGCACCCGAAAAATAAGTATTTAATAGTCTCGTCACGATGGTAAAATACACACTTTGTACTTCGGTCCCAATTACGTTTCACAAAGTTATCTTTCGTTAGAATTACTCCTCTTCGAAGGTATCATGCAAAGAATTTCGTCTTTAATGGGATCTTGATCTTCAAAAAAAAATTGTTGTTGTTATCAACTAACACATCTAATTGGATTAGTGCTCTACACATAGATTTCACCGAGAATTTACCATTCTCATAGAGATTGCAGCGAAATTCATCAGCCCCTTTCGTCAAAGCGATGTCAGACGTTGTAGCAACTCATTCCATGGTGCAAGACTAACACCAACTAGATCTCGTCTGAACGACAAGTTTGATGGGGAAGACTCCAACATCTCAGCAATTGTATCGCTTTTGTGACGTACACTATCTATAGAGCTCGATATTACTCTCCAATTGTAAACATTACCAATCCACTTATCCTCTCAGAATTCCAGCCAAGAAATGTGAGTCTCCGGGTTTCCAATACAGGGACAATGCACATGAGCCTACGTGCTTTCTTTTTTTAATAAGGTCATGAATCCTGGGCCTCCTTGATCCTTAGGGCAGCAGACTACATTCCATTTAGCCACTCGATACGTTTTTTTTTTACTATCTTCTTGCTAAAAGAATCTTCATTAGAAAAAAATCGATCTATGCAAGACTCATTCAGGTAATTAGAAGAAAGAAGTCACGTACAATACCTAGTTAGTACTGAATTTGTGAGAACTAATCTTCCACCAAACGATAATAATTTTCCTTTCCAACTACTTAAACGTCTTTGTAATCCCTCCTCAGCGTGTTTCCATTCAACATTTGTATGTCTTCCATAATTTATTGAAATACCTAAATAGTTGATAGGAAACTGACTTTGTCCAGAACCAAAAAGTTCAATGTAGATAGCACCTGCATCCGCAACATCTCAAAAATAAAATAGTTCACTTTTATGGAAGTTTATTTTGAGTTTCGAAAGCTTTACAAATGCCTATAATATTGATTTTAGGTTTCTTGCCTTTTCAAGATAATGTTCCAAAATACTGAAGGATTGTCAGTACTCCATCCACAAGGTGGGAGACCACTCCTTCAACTTTGTTTTTCGCACGCTCAATAAATGTAGCTAACATATCAGTCACTACATTAAATGGCATGTGTGATGACTGATGATGGAACGCCTTGTCTTAACCTTTTATTCGTCTGAAAATATCTGCTAATATCAGCTTTTACTTTGATGGACACACTTTCTGCGAAAATAAAGTTATGAATTAGAGCACGTCACTCACCAGAAAAACTTTAATTCTGAAACTTTGTTGTAGTTCGCAGTCATTCTTAAATATTGTCCCACTCAACTTTTTCTGATGTAGCTCATGGACTGTTTCATGCAGGGTTACTAACCCATCTAGGATATTCCTTCCTAGTATAAAAGAAGTCTGAGTAGGTCGAACCACATGGTTAGCCCTCGAATTCAGCCTAGTTGTTGCAGTTTTCGTGAATATCTTGAAGCTAACATTAAGAATACATATAGGTATATATTGTTAAATCATTTCTACTTCATTAACTTTAGACAATAAGATTATCTCACCGAAATTAAGGCGAAATATGTCTAACTGTCCAGCATGAAGAACGCCAACCAGTTCTAGCACATCCGACTTAATAATATCCCACAATTTATGATAGAACTCTGCCCGGAAACCATCCGAACCTTGGGTCTTGTTATGTCCATTTGGAAAATCATATGTTTACTTCTTCTTCAGGGCAAAATTTACGGTACCCGGTACTCCAGAATGATGCGGTGGAGTACCAAGCATATCTGACCGTTCGTGATAAAGGACTAGTGTTAATATTATCATTCTGAAAGTGCCAAAAGGGCAATATGCACTTTATTACTTTAACCATCCTCATGTTTTCCGATAGAGGAGCATCTGTGAGGCTGTGATCGATCGACTGAGCCACCGCGCCCCACCCCCACTGCGCCGCCGCCTCGCTCGATTCAGCGGCCCCGGACCCCTCTGCGCCGTCTCTGCGCCGTCGCTGCTTCGCCTCACCCCGCTGTCTCGGTCGATTCCGCGGCCCCAGGGCCCACTACGCCGCCGCCGCATCTAGGCCTTTTTGGCTGCCTCGCGCCGCCACCTGCTCCGCCGCCGCATTTGGGCCTTGTTGGCTACGTCGCGCCGCTGCCTGGGACGTCCTTGTTGGAAGTCCCATCTTCCTCGGCCGGTGCTGCCCTTGTTGGCCGTCTGGCGGCGCCGCCTCACGCGTCCTGGTCGAAGGACCCTTCTTCTCCTCTTTTTTTTGCGAATATAGGGCCCTTCTTCTCCAACGTGCGGCTGACGCGTCCGTTATCTTCGCCTTCGTCCCGATCGCCTGTGCGTTCTTCATTGCTGTGGCGACGTGACCTGGTTAGTTATTGTGTTTCTTTGTGCAGTAAAAGTATGGTACTAGTGGGCATAGAGCAGTACATTCTTTGCCAAGAATTTAATTGTTTAACGTGTAGCTTGTGTGTTCGAAGTGGTGGGAAATTTGAAAAGATAGAAACGCATAGTTTCTGATATCATACCGGAAATTCAATTCGGCTCCCGGGTGCGTATGCACCCTCTACCAAAAAATCATATTTCGAAATATCGAAAAATTTTAACAAAAAATTTTACATGTACATCTTCATAATATACGTTCGTTCGTCAAGTTTCATGAAAAACCAATATTTTTTGTGGTCTATATAAAAATAAGAAAACTTATCTTGTGAAAACCATTATTTTTAGCACTGAGTTTTGTCTTTTTTACACATGTCACATGATAAGTCGATTTTTTATGAAACAACTTTCTAAGCGTGTAGCACGAGAAGATTTACATGCGAATTTTTGGTTTCAACTTTTTTGAAATTCAAAATATGTGTAAGATGCATTTCAAAATAGAGGGAGCATATGCTCTCATGTTCCAAAACACCACTCCAATATCATACCTAGTTTTGAACCAAACTGATGTTAGAAATTCTACTAAAATTTTCGTTCGATTTGGAGCCAATCAGTTGATGTATCCTGATGTCTTTATTTATGGGTTCTGTCAGACTGTGTTGTTCAGCTGTCTATGGTTCATGTGTACCCTAAAGATAGAAACACATAGTATTGTCTCTGATATCATATCTAGTTTTGAACCAAACTGATGCTACAAATTTTACTGATTTTTTCACTGGATTTGGAGCCAATCAGTTGATGTATCCTGATGTTTTAATTTATGAGTTCTGTTAGACTATGTTCAGACGTCTCTTGTTCATGTATATAGATCTGAACCAAATTAAAATTGTGTGATAGAAAGTCTATGTGATTACCTAATGGATAGTTGTTGCGTTTTATAATAATTTGGGCAGACATGACATGTACATGTACTACTAACTCCGTCTCGGTTTAACAGGCACGCACGGCACGCACGCAGTTCAAGACAAACTTTGACCACTGAGATGGAGGGAGTAAGTATGATGGTTTGATAATGACAGGTTTGGACGATGGATGGTATTGGTGAAACAGAGGTGAGAGAAGAATATATTACGATGGTCAGTCAAATATTTGATAGCGAAGAGCAAGGTTACGAGCACTAGAACAAATATGTGAAAGAGAAAGGGTTCAATGCCAGATTGGACTAGAAAGAGTATGTGGCTGGGACCAAAGAAGTAAAAAAAGACAGTTTGTCTGTTCCAAAGAAGGTTACCGTTTGCAGAAGTATTTTGAACCAACTGAGCAAAAGAGGAAGACATGAAGTTTGGTTACAGTTTCTATTTCCTGTATGTACCGAGACCTGAAGTTTGGTTTTGCTGTACCGGGCCTTGAAGTTTGGTTACATGTTCTATTTCCTGTAAGGATTGCTTTGTTCTGTAGACAATATTGCTTGTGTGTTACTGCAGCTAGTTCAAAAATATTGAGTGCAATTGACCTTGTTGATCTGTTGGTTTTGATCATATTTGTAATTCAATTTCTGTATGCCTGTTGACAACGAAGTGGATACAGAGAGTGAAGCAAGGGTTTGCGATTATGAAATATCTGTGTGTAACCTTCAGACTATGATGAATCTGACATTACCTATATAATGAAAGACCGGATTACACGATATATAATCTTTACCCTATAGGGTGGGAATCAGTAATCTAGCTACATACAATATTAGCATGAACCAGAAAAGTTCACCGCATTTCCTAGATTTGCATTTTTCGTCTTCGAGTCTTTTATCATGACATATGTTCTTGTCTTTGTAGTTCTGAACATACATAGTCCAGTTTGTTCTCCAGTTGTAAAAGTTGTTCTTTCTTCTTGTTCACACAAGGTTCACCGGTGAAACCAATGAATCATCCAGATTATTGTTTGAAGCCGTGATGCAGTAGTTAACCATCTGTTCTGCATACTTGTTGAGCAGGTCCTCCCGGATTGACAAACTACAACCCTGCACACATTACACACATCAAACCAGAGAAAATTTAGTGAAATGCAATTCAGAAAGATACTGCAGAATTTTGTATATGAGTTACAGAAGAAATATCACTTCTGCCACATTACATATTAGATAGCACATACGTTCGTAGTTTTCAGTGTAGTAGATGTGTCACACTACCGGTTCGTTGCAATCACACTTAAGTGCTGACAGGTCACAGTCATCTAAGTCAGGTTGGCTCTTACACTAATCATGAACACATATCAGGTTGGCTCTTACAGATTAAAGTATTGGCAGAAATTCATGCCATGCCCTACAAAACCATATTAATACTGACATTCAAGTGTAGATTGTGTGTCTTTTGTTAATTAAGCCAATTTGATGGTCGTGATCTCAACTTTGAATCTACAAACAAAATTCAACTTCCAAGCTTATTTTATCGGAAACAAAACGTAACTCATGTAACGCCACAGGGATAACAGCAATTCTAAATCCCTAACATGAACATATTTACTATTAAATTGGAATAGGTGGTGCTTGGTTCCACTACTGGATTGGATAGTACCTTTCTTTTTTTTCCTTCATTATGTTATTAATTAGAGCTTAGTACCTTACGAGGCCAGGAGTCTATATGAACCAAGCAAGTAAAAAACCATCTCAAAAAACTAGCCTAACCAGGCAAAAAAGGACACCAAGGCCAGGCACTGATTTTTCCGTAAACGTCTCTATGCACTCGACAAAAGGCCTACCTTAGTGTTTATAATTTCAAGTTTACAGAACTTGAGTTAAATAATCAAACAAAAAAAACGGGATAGTAATAATTAAGGTTTAAAAATACGGGACAATACTCATGATCTATCTGAATTTGAATTATCAAAAAGGTTTGAATGTTTGTAGGCCATCAAGTGCAAAACTGTGGAGCTCGATTCCACTTTCATGCAATATTAGGACACAGGTGATACTGTCTATTATAGATGGATTGAGTCTTCTGTGTATAACTGCAACTCGTCCATTAATGCAAAACATTACAAAGTTCACTGCGATTTTACTCTTCTTAGAATCTAAGTTATGTTCTACAAAAAAAAAAACTGCATTGTAGATGCATCCGTGGAGCTGAAAGAAACACCGGTGCACAACGAGCATGATTTATGATTGATGATGCAGCTACGTGCGGGCTAGCTAGTCAATTTTAAAACTGACACTGTCACCCACCAAAGCAAAACAGAGACTGGCCCTAACAGCAACTACAAATCCATCGCTAAGAAATTGACAGGTAGCAATACATCGCATGGAAAAATAAGAGGGATTTGGGATTGGGATGATCCTCACATTCTGAAATCTGAACTTATCTCGGTTCAGCTCGATGTGGTGCTGCAACGTTCATCCGTCCAGGAAGCCGACCACCTAGATGCCACGGCCGCTGCTACCTTTCCCCCGCCTCGCCGGCGATGCGAGCCAACCACCACTCCGCCCACCCGTCGCCGCAAATCCATCGAGGGAGCCGAAGACCTTGACGCCACCGCCGCTCCTACCTTTGCCCAATCTCGCCGCCGCAGAGAGCCGAGGGTCGGACGCCACGGCCGCGCGGCGCCTCGCCCATCTTTCGGGGGCCTGGATGCCACGCCCGGGTGGCGCCTCGTCTCCCTACCAGGTCGCCTCCTCCTGCGCGCATCCGTCGGGGGGGATGCACGCGACGGCCGCGCGGTGCCTCGTCCCCCTCCCCGATCGGCTCCAGCTCCGTTTCCCCCCGACGCCGCCGGGAACAACTCAGCTAGGGTTCGTCCAGGAGATAAGCTGTTTGAGACGAAATGGATACAAAATGCAAAAGCACCCTCACAAAAACATAGATACATGTCTATGCCCCTATCGGGAGGAAGCTAGTATGAGAAATTATTTTTTGACCCTCCAATGGAGGTACTCCGCCAGTTTCCAATCAAATGTTACCTGGTACTCTAGGTCCTGGTTATGGAGTACGGGCAATCGTTAGCCGCCTGATCGGCTAAAATGAATGGCCCCTATTCACTTGGGGGTACTGTAAAAGTCCTCCTTCTTCAGAATAAGGTGTGGTAAGATGGGCATTTTGCTTATTGAAAACTTGGGCAATATCTTTTGTCCGGGACTCACCCATCAAAAAGTTCCATTCCTTTGGTTCCCCAAACTAATGTTTATAATGATTTTTTATATATGTCTTTAATTTCTCATGTCCTTTGATCATTCCCTCATCTTAAAGAAGAGAATGAATAAGTCTATTTCAGTCTCTTCCATTTGCGACACTACGAAAGTATCTTCTGTTCGTGTCTCGTTCCAAAATGAATTGGGCCTTTGAACGTCGGTACTATTTGAGTTCCTCTTGTCGCAAAATTTGAGCTATCTACGCGTTGGAATGACTTTTTAGTTCAACCCTTTGCGTTGATAAAGATCAAACTTCTGCGATGGCCTCTATATCATCAATTATGGATCGCAGCCGAAGTGTTTTGACTTTTAGCTGCCCAATGTATGCCTTGCCTATTCCCTATGGTATTTACGCAATACACGCATTTTGTTATTCCACCTTTGGATAGGATTATGATCAGCAACAGGTTGCTCCCAAACATTTTTAACCATATCAACATTTTTAACCATATCAGAAAAACCGTCATGTTGTAACCATCCAATTTCAAATTTGATTTGGTGTCTTTACACCTTGGTCTAGGCGTTCCCGTGGTTAACAGAATATGAGCATGATCCAACAAAGACACTATACGTGCTAGGGCCCATACCATAACTATTGGAGATTTAGGTTTCCAATAAGTATCCATAAGTACGTGATCCAAGTTTTCATCTTCGCCCAGGTGAACTGCCTTTCATCATTGATACCCCTCTCAAATTTAAACCTTAAATGACAACATTAAATAAAAAAAAAGTCCAATGATTGTCGAATGTGCCTCTACTCTTCTCGTGTGGAAATGTGAGCAAATTAGGTCCTCTCCTATAAAAATAAATTATGGGTTATCTTTTGCTAAATTAAACAATACACGAAGGAAGGCAGCTTTATATTCATCATAGAATGCTCTATACACGGTGACCAGACTCCATGCGAAATTATCCGTGTTGTTTCGAATATGGAGCTTCATATGCTCCACCCGAACTAGCCAATACATTCATAATGTCCGTTCTAACGCCAAGTAATAAGCCCCTAGATTGTCCACGAGGTGGGTGAGAAATCCAAGTGAAATCAACACCACTCGATAGGTGGTTTACAATTTATCCAACTCGTGTTTACGAATACAATCAGCAATATGCAAATATTTAGCCAAGTATTGAAGACCTCTTCTATTCGTAAATATGTCATTCATTGGGAAAGAATTGGAGATTTAGACTTTCTTGCCTTTTTATTTGGCTTTTGACTATTATTGTTTGTATGTAGCTTTTGATTTCCGATTGGATGCTCTAAGATGATAAACTAAACTAAGCATCGCCCCATCCAAACCCACCTCTGATACCTCGCCAATAAGATGTGGAATGCATCTCTTCCTCATCTAAATGGGTGGTATCCGACTTGCTTAAGATTTTTGGAATGACTTTTAATCTATCAAACTCCATATATCTCAAAGATTTAGTTAACACAATCATTTTCTTTTCATTGCTAGAGAACAAAACACATGCACTATTCAACTTTGTAGAAATATTTGTAGTAGAAAATTGAAGGAAAGATTTAATTGAATTATCGATACCTAGTGAGCCTAAGTTGATCACGGCCTTACCACGCATCGTCTTAGACGTGGTGTCCTCATCGGTCTCGGCGGTGCCAGAATTTCCCACAAAACAAGAATGACAACAAAAGGAGGTACTGGATTTAAGAAGGATTAAAGAAGAGTTGGAGAAAACTCCCGTCCCACATCCCGCCTTACGACAGGGGCCAAAACAACTATTTTGATCATGTTGCAAAACTTCAGCACAAAGGAACCTATTATGGTTTTTTCTACCTCCAAACGCATTGGCGGTACGGTTTCGGTTCACTACCTACGATACCCCTCCTTGTCCACAGTCGCACACCCTTGATTTTTGTGAGCAATTAAAGGGACATCTATCCCCGATTTCATAAGCTAATGTCCTTAACGACAAAAGCTACTGCTCTTAACTCTCACAAGATAAGAACTCAGAACAGAAACTGATGTATGGCATGAGCACAGCAAACGCAAGCTAACAATGAATTGCAATATCTCTTGCAGGCAGCCGGTGCTCAACAATGGCAAGAGGGCCCTAGTGATCATACAAATGATTATCCCTTGCTGGCGACATCCGCGCTCACTCTCAATGATTATGTTGTGCATGGCCACACAAGTATGCATCACTTCCCACATATAGACTTGGGACGAGGTTAGAGCAGGGTACCGGACAATTGCAAACGAGATTGGAGCATGCCAAGTGACCTCTCGAAATCCTTTCTGCAAGACTCCTCGCGATAAGAAAAGTGAGACTCTTTGTGAGCTTGAGGCTCGCTGATTGTCTTTACAAATTTCTACTACCTTGGATAGATGCAATCGGCTAGGTAATACACTTTGTATAGTGATGGCTATTGACCTCATATATATTTGCACTTCTGGAGCATGGCCTTCACCTAGTATCACAGACACTGTTGAGAAATGTAGAACATTGACGTGCCAAAATCAGAGATCATGAGCCACCACAGCTTCAAGCATCACAGTGCAATATCCATGATGCCCTTTCTACAAACCTTGCCAAGAAAATGGATAGTCTTCCATGATCAATGCATGGAATCGATCGATGCCTCCAAGCATCTCAGGAAATCTCATCTATGCCATGATACGAGTTTTTTCTGCTTCATTGGGTCCTCTCAGATAGTATGGTCCACACAATGCGGCAGCTGCCTTGCAAAATCGATACATGACTTCAACGGCTGTGGACTTGGCCATGCAAAGGTAGTCGTCATGTGTATCGGCATGGATCTATATGCAAGTATCCTCATATTAGCAGGCATTTCTGAATTGAAGAGATACCAAACACTCCGACAACATATTTCTTTATCACAAAGTAGGTATCGTACACCCTCACACCATTCTCCGAGTTCGTGAACAACTCCTTGGTCATCCTATACCAGCGGTGAAACTCCTTTCGAGTACAAGCCGTGTGATAGCATGGCATGACCCTCCATCCTCTACCTTTCCTTGCTCTTCCTTCTCCTGAACTTGGAACCTCCACGACTAGGAACGACATTGTTCAGCTCGGTTGCTTGCAATTGTAGAAGGTAAGCAATGATGACCAATTGCTCTTCTTAATCAACAGCGGCATGGGCATCTTCCATGAAAGCATGCATCATCATCTCATCATCTCGTCGTTGCTATACATAGCCTATTGATGAAACAACAATCAATCAATTGACCGAAAGGCATGCAAGATCAACAAAATCTTACAATGCCAAAGGGTCGAGCACCTTGCGTGCACATCAATGTGCGAGTTCACCTCGAGTGGATAGGGTTGGAAGGAGGAGCAGCAAGCAGGACAGCCGAGGCGGCGGCCAGAGTCTCATGGTTGGTGTAGGCGACAATCAACTATCGGCTTCGAGAGGGAGGGTGCCGGTGGTATCGATGATTTGAGAAGGATGAAAGTGAGAATCGAGGTGGCGGGAGGAATGGCTGAGTCGCTGCTGTTATCACCAGAATTTGACCGAGTCAGAGGTGGGCCGCGATCAAGATGGGCTTGAAGAATATATATATAGAAGAAATACGTGAATCGGCCTTACATGCAAAGTTTGGGCTAGTTTGCCCGTGTATCTGTACCATAGTAGGATACGTGTCGGTTAGGAGTTAGAGTTTTACCCGTGCACGGTTAGGTGCACGCTTGAATTAGAAAGTCCCCTGGACTATAAATATGTATCTAGGGTTTATGGAATAAACAAAAACCAACGTTCAACACAAACCAATCTCGGCGCATCGCCAACTCCTTCGTCTCGAGGGTTTCTCCGGTAAGCACCATGCTACCTAGATCGCATCTTGCGATCTAGGCAGCACAAGCTTATTACGTTGTTCATGCGTTGCTCGTGCTGAAGCCTTTTTGATGGCGAGCAACGTAGTTATCTTAGATGTGTTAGGGTTAGCATTGTTCTTCGTATCATATGCTCGTCGTAGTGCAACCCTTATGCATCTAGCCGCCCTTACACCTATCTTAGGTGTAGGGACGGCACCCCGCTTGATCATTGTTTAGTAGATCCGATCCGTTACGGTTGCTCCTTGTTCTTCAAGGATTAGTTTAATATCCGCAATAGTTAGGCCTTACAAAGGGTTGGAGGATCCAGCGGCGTGTAGGGTGTAGTTTGCTAGCCCTAGACGGGATGTTCCGGGGATCAACCTCGTGTTGGTTTTTAGGCCCTGTCTAGGATCGGCTTACGATCACCGTACGCGAGCGCGAGGCCCAATCGTGAGTAGGATGATCCGATTATGCGGTGAAAACCCTAAATCGTCGTAGATCGCATTAGCTTTATCTTGATCAAGCAGGACCACCATATATTCGGACACCTTGTACGAATCATGGGTGGATCGGCTCTTCGAGCCGATTCACGGGATAACCTGAGAGCCGATCGAGGCTCGTATTTAATGTTTACGTGTATGCCATGCGAGGAAACTAAGCGAGGCATCATCCAACACCTTCCCGACCGGGTATAGGTCGGGTGGCACGCCCTTGCGACAGCATCGGACGTGTGACCGGAAGGCTTTGCGGGCCGTCGCTCTGAGGGACTGGGGCCAGCCGCAGCCCTGAGTTGTTCCCGGCTCTACGGTGTTGCCAGTCGCTGCCCGCCGGTGGGTTTCTGACCGCAACACATTCTGGCACGGCCGGTGGGACCATCTTCGACATCCGCCTCATCGCCATCTACATCCGAGATGGCGGAAAGCACTCCGGTCAAGTACGAGGATCTGACTGACGAGCTCAAGAAGAAGCATGACGAGATCAAGGCAGTCCTCGAAGCCGACCTCATCGGCTCTTTCCACGGAACCCGCTCCCATGGCATCGGGTGGAAGGGGTTCTCACCGAAGGCGCGCTCGATGGAGTGGACCTGTCCGCCCCGTCGGAAGAACGCACCAGGTCGCCGCATCGGGAGATCAACTTCATGGTGGCTCATTCGCTGCACCGCCACTCGGAGAGCACGGTGAACACTCGGGAGCGTGTCGCTCCGCGCGTGATCCAGGAAATCATGAGCCATCGGTATTCTCCGTCGGGACCAGCTCCGGGGACTTACAAAGGAGAGATGCCACCCCGAGTCCCGTCCACCGCCGCCGTTCGCGTTGGCGGCACCGAAGTGCCGAACTCATCGGCATACGTCGTCTACAAGATTGGTGGTGACCCTAGTGACTACCAATTCCTACATGAGGCGCCCAAGGAGATCCCGCACGGATACACGTGCGCATACGTGCGGACCGCAGCAGCTGGGCACTCTCGAGCCAGAGTTGCAACGGCGGGGACTTCGGAACGACGGGAGGAACGTCGGGGAGCGGATCTTGAGAAGCGGACGTGGCTAGCTAAATACGCCACTCCGACAAACCTCCGAGCTCAGCTCCCTGCAGTTGGCTCAGAACTGGAAAAGCAAGCATGGCTGGCTAAGTATGCCACCCCGGCGAATCTTCAGGGTTCGACGCCTTCAGCCATCACCGCGGATCAGATTTGTACAATTCTGAAAGACCAATTCGGCATGATGCCGAAAAGGAAGACGTTCGGCTATACCAAGCCGTACCCCAACGAGTACGAATTGATCCCGCTACCACCCAAATATCGGCTCCCTGACTTTGCAAAGTTTAGTGGATCAGATGGCTCCAGCTCCATCGAGCATGTGAGCCGATATTTGGCACAGCTGGGCACGATCTCAGCATCAGACGAGCTGCGTGTGAGGTTCTCCGCACAGTCCCTCACAGGATCGGCTTTCGGGTGGTACACATCGCTGCCACCGAACTCAATCCGGACTTGGAAGCGAGTTGGAAGAGCGGTTCCATGAGCGAGTATCACTCGGAGGCTTCCGAGGCCGGCATTGCCGATCTAGCACAAGTACGACGAAGCGCGGGGAAACAAGTGTCGGAATACATCCGGCGCTTCGGGACCGTGAGGAACCGATGCTATTCGGTTCACGTAAGTGAAAAAGAAGCGATCGAGTTGGCGGTGGTGGGTCTCTCATCATCGATCAAGGACGTGGCCTCCCAAGCGGACTACCCTTCATTGGTGCACATGGTGCGAAGGCTGTCGGCATATGAACGGCGCCACCCGGATGTTTACCAGGACAAATTCAAGCGAGCGGTGGTCCCGGTTGAGGCGGACGAGGATGAAGGTGCTCGCGGGAGATCAAGAGGTAGCAGTGGCTGAATGGGCTCGGGCGGCAAGCCCCGTGTCCTGTAAGTGGGTTAAGCCACAAGGTCCTCCAAAAGGGTTCGACTTCGACGTGACCAAAGCTGAGCAGATTTTTGACCTCTTACTCACTGGAGAAGCGACTAAAGATACCCGAAGGCCACAAGATCCCCACGGTGCAAGAGCTGAACGGAAAGCCATACCGCAAGTGGCATAACACGTTCACCCACACCACTAACGACCGCCGAGGTGTGGCGTCGCGAGATCCAAATGGCGATAGAAAAAGGACGGCTAATTTTCAACCGGTACGCCATGAAGGTCGACACACACCCCTTCCCCGTCGTTAACATGGTGGAGCGTACTTACCATGGAGGGTGCCAGCCAGATTTCTCGTGCAATATCAACATGGTGGGACCTGGGCACCACTCTGGTAAGGACGGAGATGAGGGCAGCTGCTCTCATAGCAAAGACACGAGAGGAAGCCGCTCCACGCGATCGGCTCCGCCACGACCGGCAAGCGCTACGTCACGGAGGGAGAAGTGAAGAACATAAGATATCGGCGACCTCTCTCGATCACCTCCTCAACAAGTATGTGAGTCGGTATGACCAACGCCGACGATCCAGGCGATGATGATGACAAAGATCGGGCGGCTAGGGACGACAGGAGACGTCGTCGGCATGATCACGACGAGGAGCGATATGAGCGCCACGCCAAGGAAAGGTCGAGGGAGCAAGACGACGTGGATAGGCACCGGGACTGCCCCTTCTTCGGACACTGCTCGGGACTCGGGAATGAGCCGATTGCCTACAATCGGCAAGCGCCCGAATGTAAACAAAAGAAGAAGGACGCAGCTAACGTGTCCGTGTTCAAACGTCTAGGGCCTCTCCCGCCTCGGAACAAACATGCTGAGTCTGCTCGGGTGGAAGATCTCGAGGAACTAGAGGGCGATGATGAAGAAGAAGACAAGTATCATCGGCCAAGGTGGTGCCCCGATGGGCTCAGCCGTTCCCGAAGCGAAGGGTTCGGCGTCCGCGTGGGTTGGAGGAAGGCTGAAAGGTTATACCCGCACACGTTGAGGAAGGCACGGCCTGATCCGGCCGCCAAAATTCAGCGAACCCCGGACGAAGAAGGTCGGCCACAAAGAAAAGAGTGGCGCCCCAAGCAAAGGAAAGCCGATGATGAGACATCGGGCGGCACAAACATGGTCTTCATCCTTCCAACGGAGTTTAGCGCTCCAGGATTATACGAAGCACCTGTGGCACAACTGGACTGCGGCCCATGGCCGGTCATCTTTGAGAAGCCACGAGAAAGAAGCTACAGGCATCTGAAGGCCCTGTACTTGCGTGGTTACATCAATGGGCAGCATGTCAACAAGATGTTGGTGGACACCGGAGCGACAGTTAACATCATGCCATACTCCATGCTACGTCGGTTGGGACGCTCTAGCTCGGATCTGATCAAGACCAATGTAACACTGAGCGATTTCAATGGCCAAGCATCTGACGCTCAAGGTGTCTTGAATGTGGATCTGACCGTAGGAAGGAAAACTGTCCCTACGACGTTCTTTATTGTCGACAGCAAGAGCTCCTATGCTGTCCTACTAGGGAGAGATTGGATCCACGCCAACTGTTGCATTCCATCCACGATGCACCAATACCTAATACAGTGGGATGGAGATGAAGTAGAAGTCGTCCACGCAGATGATTCGGCCGAGATTTCAACGGCTGGCATGAACGTTTGGGAGACATCAGGCCAAGAACCACTCTCAGGCATCAATTTGGACGACTGCGAGCGCATCGACGTGACAAAGAACGGGGTTAGGCTGGTTTTATCCACCGGCCTGACCGTGTAGCGAACACAACATCGATGGACGAACGTGGCGATGCCGATCCAGGAGATCGGCCCCAAGGATGTATGGAGGAACATTGCAAAAACCTTCATCGAGCAAGCAACAGGGAGGCCGATTCCAGCAATCGGCCAAAAAATTATCCTCACCATCCATTCTGCTTGGGTTCAACTCCAATCTAATGGGCAATGGGGTTACGTCGGCTAATGAGCTAGAAGAAGTCCACACTGGTCCTAATCAAGCTGACGTTCGCATAGAGTGCCTTGACTGATCAAAGAGCCGATTTCAGCAGTTACCTGGCAGAATCGGCTCGGGGGGGCACCTAATCAGATGAACATGTGCGATACATGTGCAGTGAAACATTGGGGGCCGATAGAAAAATCGGCCTGTAAAAAATTTGCTCACGCATTTTCTCGCAAATGTACAGCCGATGCACGGCCATCGACTCCAGCACAATGACACAGGATCTACAAATACAAGGATCTCCAGCTCTGTGTCACAGGAGTTTTTACTTCTGAGCCGTTGTGTGATCATCGGCAATATCAACTTTCAATCGAGAAGGGGTGATCGGCTCTGGCTGGCCCTGCATGATAATTCTCTCAGACATGATCCAGCCCAGGTCCATTTGTCTGAATGGCGTGCCCTCGTCTCTGTTTCGCCTTGACTGAGACTCGGGGGGCAGCTGGCCTGGTGGATGCTCTGTCCTGCGCCGCGATTTTCGTCAAGGGTGGTGATTCAGCGGAACTCAAATTCATGGATCGCTGACATCGGCTTATTGAGTTTTGACCAAGATTGCAGTCACCCTGTGGTCGAAGAGATGAAGGGCGGATTATGAGAGACCGATGCGTTGCCATCGGCTCATTGAGAACCGGTTTAAAAGAAATCGGCAGAATCGAATTGGGGAAACTTCTTCATTAATGAACAGGATTTCTTACAAAGAAGAGCCGATTGCTCAAAGAAGGAAGAACAAAAGAAGGGTCTATTGACCAACCTACTACTGCTAGGCCTACACTAGTAGATCCTAATCTACGGGCCATCGCTGCCCTCGTCGTCATCCTCGGAGCTCTCATCGGCACTACTGCCGATGGGCTCCTTGTCGCTGCTCCCGTAGCCCTCTACGGGAGCTTCATCCTCCTCTTCATCGTCCCTGCTGTCGTCGTCCCACCACATGCGGAGGCGTTTCGCCGGCGGGTAGCCCTCGAGGGAGTCGTCGTCGTCTTCCTCCTCCTCTTCTTCAGAGGAGGGGCAGCCGTCCCAGGGGAACTGGTCATCCTCGCTTTCCGACTCTAGTTCCCCGTCGGCGAGGAACTGGAGATCTTCATCCCCGCTGGTCAAGGACTGGTCGTCCTCAGACCAGATGGAGGAGGCGTGGTCTTTATGGTCCCATTCTTCTGGGGCGCGGATGTCCTCCGGCGTCTCACGGGAGGAGGAGGACCCATAGGAAAGACCGGAGGAGGACGAGGAGGAAGAAGACATGGTGGCGCAGGAGGGTTTTTGGGGTGCTAATGCGAAGGGGATGAAGAAGCAAAGCTGTGTAGAACGGTTAAATAAAGGGGATATGAGGGAGATTCAATGCCACGGCAGTTTCGAGGAAGTTGTGCCCAACGAGTAAAATTTCGCGGGCCACGCGGAGAAGTGGAAGAGGCAAGGCATCGTAATGAAGGATACTCGCGGCGGTCCCGTGCCGCCACGACATGACCCGACGAAAGAAAAGCGTAATGATTTTGGAAATGTCATTTCCAAAACCAGGGGGCATGTGTTATCACCAGAATTTGACCGAGTCAGAGGTGGGCCGCGATCAAGATGGGCTTGAAGAATATATATATAGAAGAAATACGTGAATCGGCCTTACATGCAAAGTTTGGGCTAGTTTGCCCGTGTATCTGTACCATAGTAGGATACGTGTCGGTTAGGAGTTAGAGTTTTACCCGTGCACGGTTAGGTGCACGCTTGAATTAGAAAGTCCCCCGGACTATAAATATGTATCTAGGGTTTATGGAATAAACAACAACCAACGTTCAACACAAACCAATCTCGGCGCATCGCCAACTCCTTCGTCTCGAGGGTTTCTCCGGTAAGCACCATGCTGCCTAGATCGCATCTTGCGATCTAGACGAGCACAAGCTTATTACGTTGTTCATGCGTTGCTCGTGCTTGAAGCCTTTTTGATGGCGAGCAACGTAGTTATCTTAGATGTGTTAGGGTTAGCATTGTTCTTCGTATCATATCGTTGTCGTAGTGCAACCCTTATGCATCTAGCCGCCCTTACACCTATCTTAGGTGTAGGGGCGGCACCCCGCTTGATCATTGTTTAGTAGATCCGATCCGTTACGGTTGCTCCTTGTTCTTCAAGGATTAGTTTAATATCCGCAATAGTTAGGCCTTACAAAGGGTTGGAGGATCCGGCGGCGTGTAGGGTGTAGTTTGCTAGCCCTAGACGGGATGTTCGGGGATCAACCTCGTGTTGGTTTTTAGGCCCTGTCTAGGATCGGCTTACGATCACCGTACGCGAGCGCGAGGCCCAATCGTGAGTAGGATGATCCGATTATGCGGTGAAAACCCTAAATCGTCGTAGATCGCATTAGCTTTATCTTGATCAAGCGGGACCACCATATATTCGGACACCTTGTACGAATCATGGGTGGATCGGCTCTTCGAGCCGATTCACGAGATAACTCGAGAGCCGATCGAGGCTCGTATTTAATGTTTACGTGTATGCCATGCGAGGAAACTAAGCGAGGCATCATCCAACACCTTCCTGATCAGGTATAGGTCAGGTGGCACGCCCTTGCGACAGCATCGGACGTGTGACCAGAAGGCTTGCGGGCCGTCGCTCTGAGGGACTGGGGCCAGCCGCAGCCCTGAGTTGTTTCCGGCTCTACGGTGTTGCCAGTCGCTGCCCGCCGGTGGGTTTCTGACCGCAACAGCTGCTTGGTGGGCCCTCGTGCAGGTAAGAAGCGAGGTGGCGGGGGGAATGGCTGGGTTGCTGGCTTGTGGCACCCTCCTGTGACCATAGATATCCAAGTAAGTGTACTTCGAAATGGGTTTATTTTTTACAGAACTTTGCCACCGTGTTCAGAATGTACATCCGGCCCCGAATGTGTGTTCTCCCGTTGCACTTGACTAACGTACTATATCCGTAGATTAAGGGCATCTCCATTGGGCCGACGCAAAACTGACGGTAAAAGTGACCGCGCTCGACCGTTTGTGTTGGCCCGCGAGCGGACACCAATCGGTTGTATAGGGTTGTGGTTACCGTTTGCGTCAGAGGTATCCCAGCGGCCCGACGTATTTTTTCTCCTAACGGCGTCAAACTCGGTAATGGTGGCCGCCAGCGATTACGGTTCCACCATGGCCAAGCACGACTGCACCTGGGGCCTGCCTTGTTAAGATGACCTGCCGCGCCAACCCAGATGATCTGAACCTTGCCGCCCTCCAAGCGATAGAGGCATTCGCGGAGGAGCCTACGACCGCGTATGGCCGCCAGGATGAGCAGCTGGAGGCGGAGGCGGAAGTTGTGGATGCTAGGGCAGTGGTGGCGGCGGAGTTGGATGTGGTGGAGACTAGGGCGGTAGCGGCGACAATGGCCAACCTCCAGGCAGAGCTCGCGGCGGCTAGAGCGAAACTAGCGGCGGCCCCACCCGTGGACGCTGTCGATAATGAGGAGGACAACGATGACATCGACTTTGTCACCAACGACGAGGAGGGCGAGGGTGTGAGCGCCGAGCAGCGAGCGCTGGTCGCGTCGTGCGAGAGCCTCCCTCGGGACGCCCGTCAGGCTCAGGCGGCGGAGGTGCAAGCTCACATGATGCGCTCGCCATGAGGCGGGCGTACGTAAGCTCCATCCTGGTGGCAGTCACATGGAGGGGACATGAGCGCACGTGGATCGATCGGGTGAACCGCGAGCTGAGGGAGGCCATCGCGGCGAGGGACGAAGCAGTGGCGGCAGTGGCGAAGGACAGGGCCTGCTACCATATCGACATTTTGGCGGCTGCGGTGGAGTAGATGGCGCGGGTGACGGCGGCTACGCAGAATCCACTAGGACTCCTCTCTGACCGAGGCCATCTAATGCTGCATGCCGGACAAGGAAGCCTTCGTCAGGGAGATCCGCCTCCGATAGGCACAGCGCAAGGCGGTCATCGGAGCGCGGCCGGATGCGCTCCAACGACAGCACCGGCCCCTTAGGTCATGCTGATGGCCAGTAGTAGACCACGAAACGGCGAGTAGAAACGGTCATCGTAAGTTTAACTTGACTAACCATCTCTATAGAAATGTTTTTTTGTGTCAATCAATAGTAATGAGAAACTTCTACACTCACATGTGTCACTGCCCGATAGGCCGGATACGACCAAGGTGGATGTGTGACGCGACCGCTTATAGACATAAGGGCATCTCCACCGGTGCGACGCAAACGGACGCTGAGCGACCATTTTCGTCCGCCGTGACCGGAAATGCGTCTGGGGCCTGCTCCAGCGGGGCGACGCAAAGTGACCGGGCCGTCCGCGGAGACGCAAACCTGGCCCAAATATGCGCCAGGTTTGCGTCTCCGCGGATGCTCGGCGGTCGCGCGGAGTGTCCTCCATTTCTTACCCGGTCCCGCAAGTTAGGGACAGGGAAATCGACCGCTTCGATTTGCTTCTTTTTCCCCTTCTTTTGCTGCCCTAGTGCGACGCCACCACCCCAACCCCACCCGGCACCGTCCCGCCGCAGCGCCGCAGTAGTCGCCGTCGGCTCCGTTCTCGCCGCGCGGGAGAGCAGGATCATACTCGGGCTTGGCTCCGCCGCGTACCTGCCGGCTGATTTCGGGCCAAACGCTCCCGGTTGCGCCGCCCTTCCGCGCCACCCACGACCTGTTCGGTCAATTGCGTCGGTAGGTTTCTTACTCGTGTTTTCGGCGCTATTGTGTGCGACCATTGATCCGTAGTTTGTACGCAGACGGACATGTGGCCGATGTTGGACAAGTTCCGCGCGGAGGTCGTCGACTCCTCTTCCGACGAGGAGTCTGATCAGTCGACGCAGACAGACATTGGCAACTACTGCGGCCTCCATGATCCACGAGTTCACCTCAAACACGGGGCCGGAGCATCGGGGTTCTGTGAAGAGGCGCTCCAAAAACCTGCCGCGGAACAGAGTGGAAGGGCAGGCCCGTCTCCACAAGGACTACTTCCACCTCACCAATCCGGTGTTCCCGGAAAAAAATTTCCGGCGCTGGTACAGGATATCAAGGGACCTGTTCTTGGTCATTCTACGGGGCGTCAGAAACTACGACCCCTACTTCCAATGATGCAGGCCCGATGCAACTGGTGCGCTGGGCTTCACCTCCTACCAAAAATGCTCCGCGGCTATTCACATGCTCTCATATGGAATGGCTACGGATATATTCGATGAGTATATTCGAATGGGTGAGAGCACCTGCCTTGAGGCCATGTACAGGTTTTGCCCAGCCGTGATTGCCGTGTTCGAAGAGTATTACTGTAGGGAGCCAGCTGTTGAGGATACAAGGCGGCTCCTGTCTATCAACGAGTCTAGAGGGTTCTCAGGAATGATTGGCAGCATAGATTGCATGCACTAAGCGTGGAAAAACTGTCCATTTGGATGGCAGGGTGCGTACAGCGGGCATGAGGAGGAAAAAACTGTCATTCTTGAAGCTGTCATATCTCAAGATTTATGGATTTGTCATTCGTTCTTTGGCATGGCCGGTTCCAACAATGACATCAATGTGTTGCACCGATCACCGATTTTCAACCGGCTCATGCAAGGCAAAGCTTCCCGGGTGAGCTATGAGATCAATGGAAATGCATATGACAAGCCATATTATCTTGCTGATGGCATCTACCCTGACTGGGCCACATTGGTGAAGACTGTCCGTAATCCAAACTCCGAGAAGACGAGGAGGTTTGCCAAGATGCAAGAGGCTTGCAGGAATGATGTGGAGCTCGGATTTGGTGTGCTCCAAGCTCGGTGGGCAATTGTCCGTCACCCGGCAAGAACATGGTCGCTGAAGACCATGCATGAGGTGATGACATGCTGCGTGATCATGCACAACATGATCATTGAGAACGAGCGTCCTGATGGCCGCAATGAGAACCACTGGGAATTCCAAGATGAGCTGGTTGTGCCACTTCCTGGAGCTTCATCTTGGCAGGACTATCTACATAGGAATGTAGAAGTCACTAACGAGAACGTCTGCAAACAGCTGCAAACTGATCTGATTGAGCATCAGTGGACATTGGCTGGCCAAGAAGATCATGCCTAGAGAAATACTATATTATTTTCATGTAGACTTTTAAAAATTTAAATGTAATAACTATGAATTCGTTGATTTTCTTATTTTGTTGTTTGGAAATTTCATAAATTGATGCAAACGCGGAAATGCGTCGGGCCGCTGGAGCCACCCCTAGGTGCAAACGGACGCGCGGACAAAAACGGTCTATCTCGCGTCCGCCGCGCGATGCAAACGGACATTTCGGAAATGCGTCCCGCCACTGGAGCTGCCCTAAACATACACATTGCGTATTTAGATCGGGTTTACGTCTTAGCAGGTAGACCGGTCACATGTATTTTTCGAACGCCTGACCAGAAACTGTACGGTACACTGTACTGTGATTAGTTAGAGTACCTCTGGTCGTTTGGGCTCCTCACGCTCAAATTTAGCGCTAAATAGTGCTCGGTGGACGTAAATTTTAGCCTAAGACGGCCCATTTTTCCAGGGGCGGCCCGATAAAATCCTAGTGATAGGCTGAATTACAACCGAATATGGCGAAATTCATTCAAACTTAACCCAAATTTAGAGATATTTAACGTATATAGACAAGTGCGTACATATATAGACCGAATTTGTAATATATTTGAATTTGGCAGGTAGGAGAACATAAAAACTAAACATAAAAATATGGCGTTCTACATGCCGAATGACGGTAGAACACCGTGTAGTCGCCGCCATCGTCGGAGTCATCGTCGAAGTCCTTGGGTGGCGCCTGCTGATTGCTATGGTCGCGGTCTCCCAAGGGCTCGAACGTTGGCCAGGGTTGCCGAAGCATGGCAGCAACTGCGACGTCCGGTACCACTCGGGCCGGTACCACTCGTCATCGCTACTGTCCTCCAGCTTGATGAGTAGTGCGTGGAAGCTACACGTCAGGGCGACGACTAATCGTCAGCAGGCTTTTACAACGCGCGAAAGACGATGCGATCGGGACCACCATGCGCGCGGGAGCTTTCCTCGACAATTCCCGCGTTTTTATTTTCTTCGGACTTCCCGAGCACCCCGGAAAGGCCAGGGTTGACATGGGCTCGCCAGATAAATAAAAGCCCAAATCCGATCGAAAGCGAGGATGCAGGAGTGCGACTGGACCATTTTTCACCGTCCGACCGAAAAACGGCTCCTTAGGATCTTGTCGGGAGACGGCTAGAGGTGCTCTTAGCCCTTATTTTCTCTTCATTTCTCATAGCCGAAGAGCGATGAATGTTGCTTGATTCATCGTAGAGAAGAACAACAGGAGGTACTGTCCGGTAAACCCCTAATGGTGGATTTCTTGGGGAGAAGCAGAGTTAATTAGTAAGTTATATTATACTACTAGGAGTAGAACAGATTCCATAAACTAGGATAACTACACTAGTACTTCTCCAGTAGTTGACCAACAAGAGTAATTCAGTTTAGTAGTAACAGAATTACAGAAACTGATGAACAGAGCCAACTACAATCTGCCCTCTCCAATTGCATCTTGCCTTGCGCTCATCTCCCGTACAGGATGGTCCTCCATCGGAATCCATGGGTAGCAGGCTGCAGGCATACCAATCTAATCTACTTATCTCCTCCTACCAAGGGAGTGGGGACGGCCAACCCCGGCAGCTACCAAGAACCATCACACCCGCACAGATCCCACTGAGAAGACGAAGCCGGCGAACTCCGGCGGAGGGCACACCACGGTCCAGATCTTGGTCTTGACGTCGAACACCCACAGCGCGTGCCCGCCAGAACTGATAGCCCCGGTGACCACCACGCGCTCTCCACCGCCGACGGCGACCGCGCGCGCCGTGCCGGCCTTGAGTCCCGGCGGGGACGGGCCGACCTCACGCCACTCGCGGCGCTCCCCGCGGTACTCCATCATGGCGGTGCCCTCGATGCACCACACGCGGCCGCGCACCACCACGTGCGCCGCCGAGGGGGGCGCGCGCACGCGCTCCAGGCGGCGCCACACGCGGGCCGCGGGATCGAACCACTCCGCGTCGCGCTCGAACCCGCCCTGCCGGCCCGTGCGGTACCCGCTGACGGCGAGGAAGCGGTCGCCGGCGACGGTGGCCATGCCGTCGCACTCGTCGCGCTCCTCCGACATGTCCGGGAGCGGGTCCCAGGCGTCGGCCCCCGCGTCGTACGCCTCCGCCGTCTTGAGCGCGTTCTTCAGCTTGTCGTGGCCCCCGGCGACGTAGATCTTGCCGCCCGCCTCGGCGCACGCGAAGAAGGACCGCGCGGACCGCATCGGCGCGCCGCGGCGCCACACGCCGGTGGTGGCGTCCAGCACGTGGACGTCCGCCACGGGCTCGAAGGTCTTGGTGTCCCACCCGCCCAGCACGGCCAGGCGGCTCCCGACCGCCGCGCACTGCGCGAACATCGGCACCGGCGGCGCCGCGCGCTCGCGGCGCCACTCGCCCGTGGTGACGTTGTAGACCGACAACCCGTACGCCTGGGTGCTGGCCGGCGCGTCTCCGCCTACGGCGGGGTTGCCGTCCGTCGGGATCCCGAACTGCAGGAGGAAGACGAGATCCTCGTTTGCGCCAGCGTCGGCGCGCGCGAGGGCGAACTCCGGCGCGGCGGCGGCGCCCCTCCAGCCGCGGCAGACGCCCCGCATGGAGCCGAAGGAGCGGTGCGGGACGCGCGCGAGGCAGTCGACGGCGACGTCGTCCGGCATCCCGGGGATAAGGTCGATGTGGTCGACCTTGCACTCCTGAGCACGGCTCTTTTGGTTCCTCATCATCTTGTTTGCTTCTTCTTCTTCTCGAAAGAAATGGAAAATGGAAATGGATGGCTCCTCTCCACCAAGCGAAGTGAAGTTAAATAGAGCGGCTACGCCGCTACGTGCCGCGGCGTGGTTGGAACGCTACTGCTCATCACCGACGGAAGAGAAGGAAAAGATAAACAATATGACGCCCGCCGACGACACCTCCGATCTCGTCTTATCTTCTCGCTTGCGGTCGATGACGTGCACACGAGTACACGAATGCTGATTTTTTGTTTTCAAAATGTTGAAGTTCAAATTTAAACAAAATTTGCACGATATACTAAAAAAATGCATAGTTAATCAACAATTCATAATGAATGTTTCACGCCGGGGATCATCTAATCATATCATCACAAATTGCCTAACCACCATCCATCACCCAGAAGCAAATGAATTGCAAATGACAAAACATAGATGATCCAACATCACATAGGGTAAAATAGATGTGAAAAAATGATCTAAATGAAGACTATCACTCCGTATGTGGACATTATTGGTGACTCATAAGGGTCATTGTAAAATTACTCATGTGAAGGCATATTTATCGGTAACTTCAAACAATCCCTAAAATCGATCAGTTGTCCTCCGAGGTCTGATAGGAGTCCCACACAATCATACTCACACAAGTAGTCGTAATGTCGTCCGAGGTATTCTTATCCTAGAAACAAGCAGCTCCACACACAGTCTAAAACTAGCTTGCAACACTCTAAATGCTCATTGTGTGTCCATTCCCGTTGCTTCTTCAGCCTTCTTAAAGTGAACTCTCTTCATACCTTGTGGGTTTGGTATTCTTTTTTCAAGAAAGGCAGGCCAAGCGAGATAGATACCACCAAGAAGATCATATTCAGTATCATAAAGTGGACTCTCTTCCTCCTCATCATCAGAAAAGGCATCCAACTTATCTTTTCGTCACCGTTGCTAAATGAACATCCAACTCAAAACTTTAGCATGTGTGGAGAACATCATCAAAATGATCATATAACTATGTGAATCCATCATAAACAAAAAATACTTTAAGGCAATTTTGTCAAACACCTAATGAGTGTCGACCTTCATGTCGGCCGAAAGAGATCTTCGATGAGAAGTGACCACGTCAGCGGGGTCCGGAGGTGATGATGAGGCCATGCCAACGATGATTGACTAGCTAAAGGAGGAGATAAAGAGACACAATGCCTTCAGTATGGGCAACAATGGAGAGCGGCGGTTGTAAGATTCTCTTGGAGGTTAACTGAGGCCTCAACGGTGGTGGTTATAGCAGCTCAGCAACGGCATGCATGTAACAGATATATAGGTTGACATCGGTGCTCATTAAGGCAGCATGATAGAGACTATGCACCATGGAGTAATGGGGTTCTCTTGACCCCGACATCAATTTTGCGGTAGTGCGGTGACAAGGATATCTAGAGATGTTCATGATCGGCAGGAGGAGAAAGTATTATCTAGAGTGGGGGTCTCGTAGGACCTAGACACTCGTATTATATTTTATCAAAGGAGATTGTAACATATGTTGTACATAGATTACCTTGACAAGGTACAAAGGTGATGGTAATTCCCTTCTTTTTTGTACTAAGGACCTTAAAAATGACTCCCTTTAATTATCAGATTTTCCTTGTATTTCCTAGTCATACATGGATGTACGACGACATTGATTGATTTTAAAGAGGTACATTCAAAATATGATGAAACCTGATACGTACATATGTGGAACTAAGTAAAACATGATGAAATACCTTCAAAAAATATGTGCTACCAAAAAAATACACAATGTAACACTCAAGAAATCTCTATCATATTAACTAACCATGTGTCATGCTGATATGAGACAAGTCAAAAATTATAAATTAGTTCCATATAAGTTCTATTATTGTTTGAAAATTAATGTTTCAATTGTTTTGAAAAAAATAAGATTGAACTATTTATGAATATTTCAACACCGTAAACAATTGAAAGATAAAAAAGTAAAAAAAAAAAGATAAAACTTTGAAATTGGTAGAAAGGATGGGTGTGTGGATAGTATAATTATATGTTAGCTTGAAACATATTTACGAGTCAGTTACCATGTTGACATCAGACTATCTTGTCCCGCCTATCATAGAGGGTGGAAGATAAGTGGGTGAATGCAAGGAATGAATAGGTGGCGGTGGCCGGTGGATTCTGTTGGTATACACGCCGAAGTTAAGAAAAGATGGTGAGAAAAGAAGACGTACAATTTTTTGCCAAAGTCAAATGGTGCAATGTTCATCTGAACTTATAGAATAAACTAACAATGTTTAGAATACAAAATATACATAATATGAAAGTATACTGCATGATGTATCTTATAATAATGATATTGTAGTATAGATGATTTTTTTTCTATATACTTGATCAAAACTTTATATTGTTTGATTTTTTAGAAAAATTTATATGTCTTGTTTTTTTAATGGAGGTAGTACATCTAAGTGTAATATTGCCCGAACAGCCTTTCTGGAACCAAAAGCAGCAGAAAACAGGAACTGGCACTTCGGCATCTTGTTAATAGGTTAGTTCCGGAAAATGCATAAAATCATTATAAAGTGTGAGCAAAACATGTAGGTATTGTCATAAAACTAGCATGGAACATCAGAAATTATAGATACGTTGGAGACATATCAGATGCCAAGGCACATTCGAAGAGCATCATCAACTTCTTCAAGCCAAAACTTGCCGGTTCTACCAGCACTGCCGAGACGGAGGTCAAGTAGACCATCCTGTCTCTGTCTCTGTCTTTTCCTTTTTCTTCTTCTTTTGATGTTGTCGCCTTAGTAGTGGCTTGCGACAGCCTACCATTGGTTCACTAGGAGCCGTCTTTTGTAATGAACATGTAGATATCTGAATGATTAATGGAATGCTATTTTGCAAAGTGATTGATGTCAAGATTTTCTTTCCAGTTGGTTTTTGACAACTATACTGCGGCACCTGGTCCTTCGGATGCTTTGCCTACTACTTCCTACTCGAGGAAAACTTCCGTTGATGATTTCGTTGAAGATTCTTCGAATGCTGATCCTTTACGGGATTTGGATGAACTTTGACAGCAACTTCAGTCAATGAAGAAGCAAACACTTTTGGTGATGGAACAGTCTCGAAAATCATCCGAGCGGGAGAAAATTGCTCTTCAGCAGGCTCAGGAAGCTTTAGCTTTGAAAGAGGCTGAAGTCGCTGAAGCTGCACAGGCTGCTTCTCGAGAAGATTACATGCTTGGCTTGATGACCGACGCTAGTCTGGACATGGCGGGTATGCTTCGCAAGTTTGAGGTTCCTCTTCTCTTTATTTGCTTCTTTTCATCTCTCATTGTGATACTTTCGTCGAATAGGCTCCTTTTTAGATGATGCTGCCGGGGATCAGCGGGTTGATGCGAGATCAAATCTGCTTGTCAAACTTGCTCTAGACCATGACTCCAGCTTTTGGGTTACACCGGATCGTAGCCGACGGATTGCCAGATTTCAAGACCGCGCAAGCCAAGTTCGTGAATATCTTGATTTCTGCACAAGGACGCTGGCCCTGGTTTATAATACTATGTTTCCTCGGAACTCTCAGCCGAAAACTCTTCCTGACTTGATGGACAAATTCAAGAGTGCTTCCCGAATCCATGATTTTGTAAAGGCCCAGTTAATTGCTGGCGCTAGATTTGCTATGATCATGCTGCAGATCTGCTACCCGAAGTAAGATATGACCAACATCGTTGAAATTTGCCACGACAAACTGAGGAAACAGAGGAAGAACGTCGACAAAATCGACGATGTGGTGACACCCGTGGCCGAGAAGATAATGGACGATTTAATTCAGATGGATGCTGAGTTCTTCGTTAAAGGTAATTATGCTGACTTCATAGGTGCCACTGCTGAAGATGAAAGGGTGAACATAGATGACCTGATAGGAGTTTGACTGAAGATCTGCTTCTTCTGTTGAAGTTTTTCTGACAAAGGAACCCTGTATATTGTAAGTACTATGTATATTGTAAAACAATTTGTATGTTTTTTCCTTCATCTAGCCCCCGAGCGTTTCGGTGGCTATTGTGTTTATGTTATCGCTTTACGAGGTGTTTAGACCAAGGCAAATAACTTGTAAGTTGTATATTGTAGAGATTTGTGTATATATATTGAATTGGCTGGTTGCAAGCCCCCGAGCCTGTCGAAGAAAAAGATGTATATCACCAATATCTTTACTATATTGCAGCACCGCGAGCCCGCCTCATAAAAAACCTTCCAGCCCCACTCAGTGCCCTGAAAGGAAAAGAGTGCGTCTGAAAACTCGCTGATTTTTCAGTACATTGTATGTTTACATATATGACTATATTTTTGACTTAGGCGTAAAAACGCCTAAGTTGCGCCACGTTCCAGGGGTTTGGCTCTGCGATCCCTGTCTTCTTGTCCTTTATTCTGTATGCTTCTCCTTCGATTACTTCGGTGACGATGTACGGGCCTATCCATGGCGAATCGAATTTTTCATGGCTATCTTGCGTGAGCCGAAGAACCAGATCGCCAAATTGGAAAGACCTTGGTCGCAGACGTCGACTGTGGTAGTTTTTCAGATCTTGCTGGTACTTGGTGACTTGTGACAGCACCTCGTCTCGAGCTTCATCGAGTGCTTCGACATCATCCTCCAAGGCCTTTCTCGAAGTTTCTTCATCAAATTCCGCCACTCGCGGAGAATTGTGTTCTATTTCTATCGGGAGCACTGCTTCAGCTCCATGAACTAGGAAAAATGGAGTTTCCTGTGTCGCTGTATTGGGTGTCGTCCTTATACTCCATAGCATGCTAGGCAGTTCTTCTGGCTAGGTGTGTCGGTCTTTTTCCAATGGTGTTAGCAGACGTTTCTTGATGCCATTGCAGATGATACCGTTCGCTTTCTCGACTTGACTGTTGGTCTGCGGGTGCGCAACTGATGCAAAGTGTAGTTTGATTCCTACCTCTGCGCAATATGCCTTGAATTCTTTGGAGGTAAAATTGATGTCGTTGTCCGTGACGATGCTATGAGGAACTCCAAATCGAAAAACGATACTTTTGATGAAGCTAACCGCCGATGCTGCATCTGGCAAATTTATTGGCTTTGCCTCAATCCATTTAGTAAACTTGTCGACAGCTACGAGCATATATTCATATCCTCCTGGCCACGCCTTGTGTAACCTCCCCACCATATCAAGACCCCATTGAGCGAAAGTCCATGACAAGGGTATTGGCAACAACTCTGCTGCCGGAGAATGAGGTTTTGCCGCAAATCACTGGCACGCATCGCAGGTACGTACTATGTCCTTTGCGTCTTCTATTGCTGTTAGCCAGTAGAAACCTGCTCGGAAGACCTTTGCTGCTATAGCTCGACTGCTTGCGTGATGCCCACATACTCCCTCGTGCACATCCTTTAGGATTACTCGTCCTTCTTCGGGTGTAACGCATCGCTGCAATACTCCCGATATACTCCACTTATACAGCTCTCCTTTAACCACAGTAAAGACCTTGGACCGTCGAATAACTCGCCTTGCTTCTACTGGATCTTCGGGTATTTCTTTCCTTAAGATATATGCGATGCAAACCTGCATCCAAGGAACTTGCACCACCATCACCTCATGTGATTCCTCTTCATCTCCCGATGTGTTTGCTCCTGATATTGCTGGAGCCCCCGAGTCTTTCTCGAGCTTCTCCTTTTTCTTTGGCTGTTTCTTCGTCTTAGTTGATCTTTCATTTATCTCCTCCCAAAATACGCCGGGTGATATTGCTAAGCATTGCGACCCGATGTTTACCAGAACATCGGCTTCATCGTTGCTGAGTCTGCTAATATGATTCACTTCGCACCCGTCAAAGAGCTTCTCGAGTTCATTATATACCTCCTTGTATGCTATCATACTATCATTGACTACGTCACATTGGTTCATCACCTGTTGAGCCACCAATTGGGAGTCGCCGAAGATTTTTAATCGGGTTT
The DNA here is from genome assembly GCF_022539505.1 of Lolium rigidum. NCBI lineage: Eukaryota > Viridiplantae > Streptophyta > Magnoliopsida > Poales > Poaceae > Lolium > Lolium rigidum. The sequence goes on along the minus strand of NC_061510.1, from coordinate 303,032,289 downwards.
GATACGTCTCCAACGTATCTATAATTTCTGATGTTCCTTGCTAGTTTTATGACAATACCTACATGTTTTGCTCACACTTTATAATGTTTTTATGCATTTTCCGGAACTAACCTATTAACAAGATGCCACAGTGCCAGTTCCTGTTTTCTGTTGTTTTTGGTTCCAGAAAAGCTGTTCGGGCAATATTCTCGGAATTCGACGAAACAAAAGCCAAACATCTTATTTCACCGAGACGGACCAGAACACCGAAGGGAAGCCGGAGAGGAGGCCCAGGGTCCCCACACCACAGGGCGGCGTGGCCTAGAGGGGGGCGCGCCAGCCTATGGGGAGGGAGCCCCCTGGCTCCTCCGACTCCGCCTCTTCGCCTATATAACCCCTCGCGACGTAAAAACCCTACAACAATTGACGAAATTCCAGAAAGACTCCAGGGGCGCCGCCGCCATCGCGAAACTCCGTTTCGGGGGACATAATCTCTGTTCCGGCACGCCGCCGGGACGGGGAAGTGCCCCCGGAAGTCTTCTCCATCGACGCCACCACCTCCATCATGCTCCGTGAGTAGTTCCCCCATGGACTACGGGTTCTAGCTGTAGCTAGTTGGTACTCTCTCTTCCATGTACTTCAATACAATGATCTCATGAGCTGCCTTACATGATTGAGATCCATCTCGATGTAATCGGTGTTGTGTTTGTTGGGATCCGATGGATTGTTACATTATGATTAGTCTATCTATAAAGTTTGTGAAGTTATTGTTGCTGCAATCTTGTTGTGTTTAATGCTTGTCACTAGTGCACGAGTGGCATGATCTTAGATTTAAGCTCTATAATTATTGCTTAGATTGTATCTACAAGTTGTTTGCACATATTGCTGTCCGGAACCCGAGGCCCCAAAGTGACGTAAATTGGGACAACCGGAGGGGAAGGCTGTGATATGAGGATCACATGTTTTCACCAAGTGTTAATGCTTTGCTCCGGTGCTCTATTAAAAGGAGTACCTTAATTACCAGTAGATTCCCTTGAGGCCCAGCTGCCACCGTGCTGGTAGGACAAAAGATGTTATGCAAGTTTCTCATTGCGAGCACGTATGACTATATATGGAAAACATGCCTACATGATTAATAATCTTGATGTTCTGTCTTAATGCTATTTCAATCCTATCAATTGCCCAACTGTAATTTGTTCACCCAACACTTGTCACTTGTTATTGGAGAGTTACCACTAGTGTAGATAGCTGGGAACCCCGGTCCATCTTTCATCATCATATACTCGGTCCTATATGTCATTGGAAGTAGTATCAACTATTTTCTGGTGCCATTGCTCCTGTGTTACTGTTACTATTGCTCTCATATTACTGATGCTTTCACATCACCCCTGTTACTAGTGCTTTTCCAGGTGCAGCTGAATTGACAACTCAGTTGTTAAGGCTTATAAGTATTCTTTACCTCCCCTTGTGTCGAATCAATAAATTTGGGTTTTACTTCCCTCGAAGACTGTTGCGATCCCCTATACTTGTGGGTTATCGGGGTTGCACCACAGGCTTTCGCCATCTTCATCCCATGTATGAGTGCTTCATACTCCGCCTCATTGTTAGACGTGTTAGGGAACGTCATCCGCATCACATATTTCATCTTATCTCTTTGAGGTGACACTAATATCACGCCTGCTCCAGCTCCTTCTAGCCTTTTGGACCCGTCAAAGTTCATAGTCCAAGTTCTCGATAAATCTGGGGGTCCCGTATTTTGCAGCTCCATCCACTCTACGACAAAATCTGGTAAGATCTGTGACTTTATTGTTTTTGTTTTCTCATACGTGATGTCCCGAGGGGAAATCTCTATTCCCCAAAGGGAGACGCGCCCTGATACGTCTCCGACGTATCGATAATTTCTTATGTTCCATGCCACATTATTGATGATATCTACATGTTTTATGCACACTTTATGTCATATTCGTGCATTTTCTGGAACTAACCTATTAACAAGATGCCGAAGAGCCGGTTCTGTCGTTTTCTGCTGTTTTTGGTTTCGAAATCCTAGTAACGAAATATTCTTGGAATTGGACGAAATCAACGCCCGAGTTCCTATTTTGCCACGAAGCTTCCGAAGAGCGAAGAGGAGTCGAAGTGGGGCCACGAGGCGCCGCCACCATAGGGCGGCGCGGCCCGAGCCCCGGCCGCGCCGACCTATGGTGTGGGGCCCTCGTGTGGCCCCCCACGTTGCCCTTCCGCCTACTTAAAGCCTCCGTCGCGAAAACCCCGAACGAAGAACCACGATACGGAAAACCTTCCGGAGACGCCGCCGCCGCCAATCCCATCTCGGGGGATTCTCGGAGATCTCCTCCGGCACCTGTCTGGAGAGGGGATTCATCTCCGGAGGACTCTTCACCGCCATGGTCGCCTCCGGAGTGATGAGTGAGTAGTTCACCCCCGGACTATGGGTCCATAGCAGTAGCTAGATGGTTGTCTTCTCCTCATTGTAATTCATTGTTGGATCTTGTGAGCTGCCTAACATGATCAAGATCATCTATCTGTAATGCTATATGTTGTGTTTGTCGGGATCCGATGGATAGAGAATACCATGTTATGTTAATTATCAAGTTATTACCTATGTGTTGTTTATGATCTTGCATGCTCTCCGTTATTAGTAGAGGCTCGGCCAAGTTGATACTAGTAACTCCAAGAGGGAGTATTTATGCTCGATAGTGGGTTCATGTCTCCGTGAATGCGGGGAGTGACGAAACCCCTAAGGTTATGGATGTCTTTGTTGCCACTAGGGATAAAACATTGATGCTATCTCCGAGGATGTAGTTATTGATTACATTACGCGCAATACTTAATGCAATTGTCTGTTGTTAGCAACTTAATACTGGAGGGGTTCGGATGATAACTCTGAAGGTGGACTTTTTAGGCATAGATGCGATTGGATGGCGGTCTATGTACTTTGTCGTAATGCCCAATTAAATCTCACCTGTACTTATCATGACATGTATGTGCATTGTTATGCCCTCTCTATTTGTCAATTGCCCGACTGTAATTTGTTCACCCAACATGCTTTTATCTTATGGGAGACACACCTCTAGTGAGCTGTGGACCCCGGTCCATTCTTTTATACTCGAAATACAAATCTGCTCGCAATACTTGTTCTTTACTTGTTTTCTTGCAAACAATCATCTTCCACACAATACGGTTAACCCTTTGTTACAGCAAGCCGGTGAGATTGACAACCTCACTGTTTCGTTGGGGCAAAGTACTTTGGTTGTGTTGTGCAGGTTCCACGTGTGCGCCGGAATCTCTGGTGTTGCGCCGCACTACATCCCGCCGCCATCAACCTTCAACGTGCTTCTTGACTCCTACTGGTTCGAGTAAACCTTGGTTTCTAACTGAGGGAAACTTGCCGCTGTGCGCATCACACCTTCCTCTTGGGGTTCCCAACGGACGTGTCAATTACACGCATCACGCCCCGTAGCTTCTGGGTTATTAATATGTTTGATAAAGGCGCCTTGTTGACCACTATTATCGGATGTGCCGAAAAATAGTGCCGCAACTTTCTTGCGGTTGTAAATACTCCATACGCCAACTTCTGATACTGCGGGTCCCGCTGTTTTGAAGGCGATAAAACTTCACTGATGAAATATACCGGCTTCTGAACTCCATGAAGTTTCCCTTCTTCTTCTCTTTCAACCACAAGTACCGTGCTAACCACCTGGGGTGTGGCTGCGATATATAACAGGAGAGGTTCCTTTTCCTTAGGCGCCACCAATATTGGAGGTGTCAAGATTGTACGCTTAAGGTCCTCAAAGGCTCTGTCTGCTTCTTCGTTCCACTCAAACTTTTCTCCTTGCTTGATCAAGGCGTAAAACAGCAACGCCTTTTCTCCCACCCTGGCGACGAATCTGCTTAAAGCTGCGACTCGCCCAGTTAGCTGTTGTATTTACTTTAGCTTTATTGGCTTCCACATTGTTACGATGGCTTGAATTTTCTCTGGGTTAGCCTCGATTCCTCTTGATGACACCAGAAACCCGTGAAGTTCTCCCGCAGGGACGCCAAATGAGCACTTCGTCGGGTTCAGGTTGAGGCAGAATTTATCGAGATTGTCGAAAGTTTCCTTGAGATCCTCGATCAAGGTTGACCCCTGCTTTGTTGTTATGACGAGATCGTCAATGTATACTTGAACGTTCTTGCCAATCTGTGAGGCGAGACACTTCTGCATCATCCGCTGATATGTTGCTCCCGTATTTTTTAACCCGAAAGGCATTGTTCTGTAGCAGAACACGCCATAGGGGGTTATAAAAGTTATTTTGACCTCATCTTCTTCTTTTAATCGGATCTGGTTGTACCCAGAATATGCGTCTAGGAAGGAAAGACGTTCACAGCCTGCCGTGGAGTCAATAATTTGATCGATCCTCGGGAGGGGAAAGTGATCCTTTGGACAATGTTTACTGAGACACGTGAAGTCGACGCACATGCGAAGGACCTCTGTATTTTTCTTCAGGACCAGCACTGGGTTAGCTACCCACGTGGCTTATGTGTGTAACTCTTTGATAAATCTGGCCTCTCTGAGTCGATTAATTTCTGACAGCATAGCTTTGCGGTTTGGTTCCGAAAAACGCCGCAAAGGTTGTTTGATTGGTCTAGCCATTGGATCCAAGTTGAGAGGGTGCTCGGCAAGTTCCCTGGGTACTCTTGGCATGTCTGCTGGATGATGTTCCCCCACGCTTCTATTCCTGTAGAAAGTGTTGGGCCTCCAAGAGCAGAGGTTTGTAGAACAGCAGCAAGTTTCCCTTAAGTGAATCACCCAAGGTTTATCGAACTCAGGGAGGTAGAGGTCAGAGATATCCCTCTCAAGCAACCCTGCAATTAAGATACAAGAAGTCTCTTGTGTCCCCAACACACCTAATACACTTGTCAGATGTATAAGTGCACTAGTTCGGCGAAGAGACAGTGAAATACAAGTAATATGGATGATTATAAGTAGCAATTGCAATCTGAAATAAAAATGGCAGCAAGCGAACATGTAGCAGAACTTGTTGGAAACGGTGTTTCAATGCTTAGAAACAAGGCCTAGGGATCATACTTTCACTAGTGGACACTCTCAACAATGATCACATAATTGAATAAATAATGCTACTATCAAACACTCTTGTTGGATGACAAACACCATTCATTGTGTAGGGCTACAAAAGCACACCTCAAGCCGGAGTAAACAAGCTCCACAACGTCATAAAGGAATCACACACGATGCGCACACTGTCACCATCACACCGTGGAGAGTGACTTCGGAGTTCATATTAAAGTAACCTCTAAAGTGCATAATAGACAAGAGTAACATCTACATATTCAACTAGATTACAAAGCTCATGATCACATAAAGATCACACCATGGGAGAGAGAGATGAACCACATAGCTACCGGTAGAGCCCTCAGCCTCGGGGGAGAACTACTCCCTCCTCATCATGGGAGTCAGCAGCGACGATGAAGATGGCGATGGAGTCGATGGAGATGGATTCCGGGGGCACTTCCCCGTCCCGGCGGCGTGCCGGAACAGAGACTTCTGTCCCCCGAACTTGGCTTCGCGATGGCGGCGGCTATGTAAGTTTTCGTGGAATATGACTGATGCCTTTAGGGTTTTCGCATCTGGGAGAATATATAAGCAGAAGGGCGGCCTCGGAGGGGCCAGAGGGTGGCCTCCCCACACCTGGGCGCGCCAGGAGGGTGGGCCGCGCCGCCCTATGGGGTGGCCCCCCTGCTGGCCGTCTCCGACTCTTCTTCGATGTTCTGGAACCCTCCGTGGAAAATAGGGCCGTGGGCTTTTGTTTCGTCCAATTCCGAGAATATTTCCTGTGTAGAATTTATGAAACCAAAAACAGCAGAAAATAGGAACTGGCGCTTCGGCATCTTGTTAATAGGTTAGTCCCGGAAAATGCATAAAAATGATATAAAGTGTGAGTAAAACATGTAGGTATTGTCATAAAACTAGCATGAAACATAAGAAATTATAGATACGTTGGAGACGTATCAAGCATCCCCAAGCTTAGTTCCTACTCGCCCTCGAGTAGGTAAACGATAAAAAGAATAATTTCTGAAGTGACATGCTACCAAATAATCTTGATCAACACTATTGTAAAGCATATGAGATGAATGAAGTGACTCAAAGCAATGGTCTATAGTTTGCTAACAAAAAGATAATGACTAAACAGCTGAATCATATAGCAAAAACTTTTCATGAATAGTACTTTCAAGACATGCATCAAAAAGTCTTGCATAGGAGTTAACTCATAAAGCAATAGATTCTTAATAGAAGGTTTTGAATCAACACAAAGGAAGATTTAAGTTTCAGCAATTGCTTTCAACTTTCAACATGTATATCTCATGGATAATTGTCAACACAAAGTAATATGATGAGTGCAATAAGCAAGCATGTAAGAATCAATGCACACAGTTGACACAAGTGTTTGCTTCTAAGATAGAAAGAAGTAGGTAAACTGACTCAACATAAAGTAAAAGAAAGGCCCTTCGCAGAGGGAAGCAGGGATTAAATCATGTGCTAGAGCTTTTTTTTTGAAAACATGGAAACAATTCTGTCAACGGTAGTAATAATTCATATGGGTTATGCATAAAACTTCCTATAAGTTGCAAACCTCATGCATCGAATACTAGTAGTGCATGCACCTTGTCCTAATTAGCTCGGACTTCCATGGATTATCATTGCATTACATATGTTTCAACCAAGTGTCACAAAGGGGTACCTCTATGCCACCTGTACAAAGGTCCAAGGAGATAAATCGCATTTGATTTCTCGATTTTGATAGATCTCAACTTGAGGACATCCATACCGGGACAACATAGAAAACAAATAATGGACTCCTCTTTTATGCTTTAAGCATTCAACAACAGATAATACTCTCATAAGAGATTTGAGGATTAATGTCCAAGCTGAAACTTCCACCATGATACATGGCTTTGGTTGGCGGCCCCATGTTCTTCTCTAACAATATGCATACTCAAGCCATTTAACTCATGGAAAATCTCCCTTACTTCAGACAAGACGAACATGCATAGCAACTCACATGATATTCAACAAAGGTGTAACAGGTTGATGGCGTCCCCAGATAACATGGTTACCGCTCTACAAGCAACTTATAAGAACTAACATACATAAGCAACATATTCCTTACCACAATAGTTTTTTAGGCTACTTTCCCATGAGCTATGTATTGCAAAAACAAAGAATGAATTTTTGAAAGGTTTTAAAGGTAGCACACAAGCAATTTACTTGGAATGGCAAAAAAATACCACATAGTAGGTAGTTATGGTGGACACAAATGGCATAGGTTTTGGCTCAAGGTTTTGGATGCACGAGAAGTATTCCCTCTCAGTACAAGGCTTTGGATAGCAAGGTTGTTTGAAGCAAACACAAGTATAAACCGGTACAACAAAACTTACATAAGAACATATTGCAAGCATTATAAGACTCTACACTGTCTTCCTTGTTGTTCAAACACTTTTACCAGAAAATATCTAGACCTTAGAGAGACCAATCATGCAAACCAAATTTCAACAAGCTCTACGGTAGTTCTCCACTAATAGATTTAAACTACATGATGCAAGAGCTTAAACATGATCTACTTGAGAGCTCAAAACAATTGCCAAGTATCAAATTATTCAAGACAATATACCAATTAGCACATGAAGCATTTTCTGTTTCCAACAAAATAACAATAAGTGCTGCGGCTTTCAGCTTTCGCCATGAACATGAAAAACGAAGAACACGAGTGTTCATATGAAAAAGCGGAGCGTGTCTCTCTCCCACACAAGGATGTTAGGATCCGATTTTATTCAGAGAATGAAAATAACAAAACGAAAATAAAAGCACACAGAGGCTCCAAGTAAAGTACATAAGATGTGACGGAGTTAAAATATAGTTTCACTAGAGGTGACCTGATAAGTTGTTGATTAAGAAGGGGATGCCTTGGGCATCCCCAAGCTTAGACGCTTGAGTCTTCTTGAAATATGCAGGGATGAACCACGGGGGCATCCCCAAGCTTAGACTTTTCACTCTTCTTGATCATATTATATCATCCTCCTCTCTTGATCTTTGAAAACTTCCTTCACACCAAACTCAAACAATCTCATTAGAGGGTTAGTGCATAATCAAAATTTCATATGTTCAGCAAGGACACAATCATTCCCAACACTTCTGGACATTACCCAAGGCTACTGAAATTTAATGGAGCAAAGAAATCCACTCAACACAGTAAAAAAGGCAATGCGAAATAAAAGGCAGAATCTGTCAAAACAGAACAGTCCGTAAAGACGAATTTTTTCGAGGCACTTAACAAGCTCAGATGGAAAAGCTCCAGTTGAACGAAAGTTGCGTACATATCTGAGGATCACGCATGAATTTTTTCAGGATTTTACGAGTTTCCTAGAGAGAGATCAACTCAAATTCGTGACAGCTAAAAATCTGTTCCTGCGCAGAAATCCAAATCTAGTATCAACTTTCTATCAAAGACTTTACTTTTCACAAAAACGAAATAAACATGATAATGAGAGGTTGCTACAGTAGTAACAACTTCCAAGACACAACAAAACAGTAGCAAAATAAAAACATGAGTTATCTCCCAAGAAGTGCTTTCTTTATAGCCATTAAGATGGGTCAGTAATTTTAATGATGCTCTCGCAAGAAATAAGAGTTGAAGCAAAAGAGAGCATCAAAAGTAAATAAGAAACACTTTTAAATCTAACCCACTTCCTATGAAAGGAATCTTGTAAATACACAAGTCATGTAAGCATAATGCAATAAGCATAGGAAGACAAGACAAGCGCAACTTCAAGATTCTCAACATAAAAGGGGGAAACTTAATATTATTAAGATGCATATAACCATGTTTCCCTCTCTCATAATAACTTTCAGTAGCATCATTGATGAAATCCACAATATAACCATCACTTAAAACATTCTTATCATGGTTCATATGCATAAAAGTATCATTATTTTTGGCATAAGAAAAACTCTTCTCATTAATAGTAATTGGAGCAGGATCATTATCAAGAATTTGAACATGGTAAACAAGTTGCATACTAAGGGAATGGTTTTTGGCAATCCCATCATAACTATGAAAAGTTTCATAAGGATAATTATAACCTGTGTCATAGCCATCTCTATAACGAGTATCTAAGCCCGAAGATATAATATCATCATTTTCACTAAAAGTAAAGGTCTCAAATATAGGATCTTCAAGCACAACATCCCCAAGCTTAGAGCTTTCAATATCATCATTTGAGGGAACATGGATAGTGCTAACATCATTACTTTCATAATCGGTACCAAAGAGATTTTCATTATCAAAAGTAGTGTGCTCTTCCAAATCATGATCACTAATATAGGTAAAGGGCATAGGAAGATCATTGTACTCAGATTCATTATCATAATAATCATTAGGAGCAACATACTTACGGTTACCTATCGTTATCTCATACACGCGGGGATATGCCGTTACCTCTTTCCTTTTACTCCTCTTCTTCTTCTTCGTTCTTCTTCTTCTTCTTCTTCTTCTTCTTCTTCTTCTTCTTCTTCTTCTTCTTCTTCTTCTTCTTCTTCTTCTTCTTCTTCTTCTTCTTCTTCTTCTTCTTCTTCTTCTTCTTCTTCTTCTTCTTCTTCTTCTTCTTCTTCTTCTTCTTCTTCTTCTTCTTCTTCTTCTTCTTCTTCTTCTTCTTCTTCTTCTTCTTCTTCTTCTTCTTCTTCTTCTTCTTCTTCTTCTTCTTCTTCTTCTTCTTCTTCTTCTTCTTCTTCTTCTTCTTCTTCTTCTTTTCCTCTTTAGGAGGGAGAGGCTTGAAAGGAAGCTTCTCCACATAACCTGGTTTATTATTAGAAACAATAGAAGAAACTTGGGAGGATACCTCTCTTTCATTAATAAGAACAAAACACATATTAGTCCTGTCATATTTGGGTAAAGTCCCCTCCTTTATAACACTTTGTATGTAGGTGTTGGCATGGCAATTATTAACACAATAGAGATAACATCCATGCAACACACTATTCATATCAAGATCACTAATATCTAACAAAGAAATTTTTCTTGATAACTCTTCACACCCCAAAAATAAAGTAAGTTCATCATGCTGATTAGGGGTGATCATGTTATCACAATATAGACTTGAAGTACTCATTAAATTCGAAATACTATTGGAGGAGCATTGAAAATTAAAATGACCCACTCTATGGCAAAGTTCACAAATAAAAGGATAGAGGGCTGATACGTCTCCGACGTATCGATAATTTCTTGTGTTCCATGCCACATTATTGATGATATCTACATGTTTTATACATACTTTATGTCATATTTATGCGTTTTCCGGAACTAACCTATTGACGAGATGCCGAAGGGCCGGTTCTGTTTTCTGCTGTTTTTGGTTTCGGAAATCCTAGTAAGGAAATATTCTCGGAATTGGACGAAATCAACGCCCGGGTTCCTATTTTGCCCGGAAGCATCCGGAACACCCGAGAGTCGCCGGAGGGGGCCACACGGGCCCCGGATGATAGGCCGGCGCGGCCCGAGGCCCTGGCCGCGCCGCCTTATGGTGTCGTCGCCCCGTTGACCTTCTGACGCCGCCTCTTCGCCTATAAAAAGGTCCCAGACCTAAAACCTCGATACGGAAAAGCCACGGTACGAGAAACCTTCCAGAGCCGCCGCCATCGCGAAGCCAAGATCTGGGGACAGGAGTCTCTGTTCCGGCACGCCGCCGGGACGGGGAAGTGCCCCGGAAGGCTCCTCCATCGACACCACCGCCATCTTCATCAACGCTGTTGTCTCCCATGAGGAGGGAGTAGTTCTCCATCGAGGCTCGGGGCTGTACCGGTAGCTATGTGGTTAATCTCTCTCCTATGTACTTCAATACAATGATCTCATGAGCTGCTTTACATGATTGAGATCCATATGATGAGCTTTGTATCGCTACTAGTTGTGTGCTACTCATGTGATATTATTAAAGTAGTCTATTCCTCCTGCATGGTGTAAAGGTGACTAGTGTGTGCACCGTGTGGTTCTTGTCGTAGGCTATGATCATGATCTCTTGTAGATTGTGGAGTTAATTATCATTATGATAGTATTGATGTGATCTATTCCTCCTTCATAGTGTAATGTGGACGGTGTGTGCACTATGTTAGTTCTTGGTTTATTTTGCAATGATCTATTATGCTCTAAGGTTATTTAAATATGAACATTGAATTGTGGAGCTTGTTAACTCCGGCATTGAGGGTTCGTGTAATCCTACGCAATGTGTTCATCATCCAACAAAAGAGTGTATGTAGCACATATGAGAAAGAGTTATTTATTATGCGATCAATGTTGAGAGTGTCCACTAGTGAAAGTGTAATCCCTAAGCCTTGTTCCTAAATACTGCTATCGCTGCTTGATTACTGTTTTACTGCGTTACTACTGCTGCGTTACTACTGCTCATACTTATTTATACCACCTGTATTTCACTATCTCTTCACCGAACTAGTGCACCTATTAGGTGTGTTGGGGACACAAGAGACTTCTTGCTTTGTGGTTGCAGGGTTGCATGAGAGGGATATCTTTGACCTCTTCCTCCCCGAGTTCGATAAACCTTGGGTGATCCACTTAAGGGAAACTTGCTGCTGTTCTACAAACCTCTGCTCTTGGAGGCCCAACACCTGTCTACAAGAATAGAAGCTCCCGTAGACATCAAGCTATTTTCAAGGCGCCGTTGCCGGGAGGAAAGGTAAAAGGTACTCACACTCCGGATCTCGGCTACTAAGCTATTTTCGCCGTTGTAAGTACTCGAAGCTATTTCCTTTAGATCCTGCAATTGCATCTTTTTGTTTCTTGTTTACACTAGTTTGGCATAATGGACAACAATGAGCTTCTTATTCTATTTCCTGATTTAAGACATGGATGGTTTGATGCGAAAATTAAAAAACCTATGGAACATATTAGTATGAACGCTTTGAATACCATTGTTGCTAATGATATGGAAAATTCTAAGCTTGGGGAAGCTGGTTTTCATGATCTTTTTAGTCCCCCAAGCATTGAGGAGAAAATTTTCTTTGATGATACTTTGCCTCCTATTTATGATGATTATAATGATAGTGGTCTTTTGGTACCACCTACTATGGAGAGTAAATTTGATTATGATTACAATATGCCTCCTATATTTGATGATGAAAATAATAATGATAGCTACTTTGTTGAATTTGCTCCCACTACAACTAATAAAATTGATTATGCCTATGTGGAGAGTAATAATTTTATGCATGAGACTCATGATAAGAATGTTTCATTTGATAGTTATATTGTTGAGTTTGCTCATGATGCTACTGAAAGTTATTATGAGAGAGGAAAATATGGTTGTAGAAATTTTCATGTTACTAAAATGCCTCTCTATGTGCTGAAATTTTTTTGAAGCTACACTTGTTTTATCTTCCTATGCTTGTTACTTTGCTATTCATGAACTTGTTTATTTACAAGATTCCTATGCATAGGAAGCATGTTAGACTTAAATGTGTTTCGAATTTGCCTCTTTATGCTCTCTTTTGCTTCCAATACTATTTCTTGCGAGTGCATCATTAAAACTGCTGAGCCCATCTTAATGGCTATAAAGAAAGAACTTCTTGGGAGATAACCCATGTGTTTATTTTGCTACAGTAATTTGTTTTATATTTGTGTCTTGGAAGTTTTTTACTACTGTAGCAACCTCTCCTTATCTTAGTTTTGTGTTTTGTTGTGCCAAGTAAAGTCGTTGATAGTAAAGTTCATACTAGATTTGGATTACTGCGCAGAAACAGATTTCTTTGCTGTCACGAATCTGGGTCTAATTCTCTGTAGGTAACTCAGAAAATTATGCCAATTTACGTGAGTGATCCTCGGATATGTACGCAACTTTCATTCAATTTGGGCATTTTCATTTGAGCAAGTCTGGTGCCTCGATAAAATCCATCTTTATGGACTGTTCTATTTTGACAGATTCTGCCTTTTATTTCGCACTGCCTCTTTTGCTATGTTGGATGAATTTCTTTGATCCATTAATGTCCAGTAGCTTTATGCAATGTCCAGAAGTGTTAAGAATGATTGTGTCACCTCTGAACATGTTAATTTTTATTGTGCACTAACCCTCTAATGAGTTGTTTCGAGTTTGGTGTGGAGGAAGTTTTCAAGGGTCAAGAGAGGAGGATGATATACTATGATCAAGAAGAGTGAAAGCTCTAAGCTTGGGGATGCCCCGGTGGTTCACCCCTGAATATTTCAAGAAGACTCAAGCATCTAAGCTTGGGGATGCCCAAGGCATCCCCTTCTTCATCGACAACATTATCAGGTTCCTCCCCTGAAACTATATTTTTATTCAGCCACATCTTATGTACTTTACTTGGAGCGTCTGTGTGCTTTTATTTTTGTTTTGTTATTTTCATTTTGTGAATAAATGCTTGTTTGGGAGAGAGACACGCTCCGCTGGTTCGTATGAACACATGTGTTCTTAGCTTTTAATGTTCAAGGCGAAGGTTGAAACTGCTTCGTTAAATTGTTATATGGTTGGAATTAGAAAATGATACATGTAGTATTTGCTATAATGTCTTGGATAATTTGATACTTGGCAATTGTTGTGCTCATGTTTAAACCCTTGCATCATATACTTTGCACCCATTAATGAAGGAATACATAGAGCTTGCTAAAATTTGGTTTGCATATTTGGTCTCTCTAAAGTCTAGATAATTTCTAGTATTGAGTTTGAACAACAAGGAAGACGGTGTAGAGTCTTATAATGTTTACAATATGTCTTTTATGTGAGTTTTGCTGCACCGGTTCATCCTTGTGTTTGTTTCAAATAGCCTTGCTAGCTTAAACCTTGTATCGAGAGGGAATACTTCTCATGCATCCAAAATCCTTGAGCCAACCACTATGCCATTTGTGTCCACCATACCTACCTACTACATGGTATTTCTCCGCCATTCCAAAGTAAATTGCTTGAGTGCTACCTTTAAATAATTCAAAATTTATCACCTCTTATTTGTGTCAATGTTTTATAGCTCATGAGGAAGTATGTGGTGTTTTATCTTTCGATCTTGTCATTTACTTTTGACGAGACTTTCACAATGGACTAGTGGCACATCCGCTTATCCAATAATTTTGCAAAAAGAGCCGGCAATGGGGTTCCCGGCCCCAATTAATTAACTTTCATTAATAATTCTCTTCACATGTTTTGCTCGATTCATCGGTAAGCAACTTAATTTTGCAAATAGACACTCCTCCATGGTATGTGAATGTTGGAAGGTACCCGAGGATTCGGTTAGCCATGGCTTGTGTAAGCAAAAGGTTGGGAGGAGTGTCATCCATAAATAAAGAAAAACTAAACTAAAGTACATGTGTAAACAAAAGAGAAGAGGGATGATCTACCTTGCTGGTAGAGATAACGTCCTTCATGGGAGCCGCTCTTGAAAGTCTGGTTGATGAGGTAATTAGAGTGCCCACTACCATTCGTTGACAACAACAAACACCTCTCAAAATTTTACTTTTATGCTCTCTTTATGTTTTCAAAACCAAAGCTCTAGCACAAATATAGCAATCGATGCTTTCCTCTTTGAAGGACCTTTCTTTTACTTTTATGTTGAGTCAATTCACCTATCTCTCTCCACCTCAAGAAGCAAACACTTGTGAGAACTGTGCATTGATTCCTACATACTTGCATATTGCACTTGTTATATTGCTTTGCATTGACAAACTATCATTGAGATATACATGTTACAAGTTGAAAGCAACCGCTGAAACTTAATCTTCCATTGTGTTGCTTCAATGCTTTTACTATGAATTTATTGCTTTATGAGTTAACTCTTATGCAAGACTTATTGATGCTTGTCTCGAAAGTACTATTCATGAAAAGTCTTTGCTTTATGATTCAGTTGTTTACTCATGTCATTTACATTGTTTTGATCGCTGCATTCATTACATATGCTTACAATAGTATGATCAAGGTTATGATGGCATGTCACTCCAGAAATTATCTTTGTTATCGTTTACCGCTCGGGACGAGCGAGAACTAAGCTTGGGGATGCTGATACGTCTCCGACGTATCGATAATTTCTTGTGTTCCATGCCACATTATTGATGATATCTACATGTTTTATACATACTTTATGTCATATTTATGCGTTTTCCGGAACTAACCTATTGACGAGATGCCGAAGGGCCAGTTCTTGTTTTCTGCTGTTTTTGGTTTCAGAAATCCTAGTAAGGAAATATTCTCGGAATTGGACGAAATCAACGCCCAGGTTCCTATTTTGCCCGGAAGCATCCAGAACACCCGAGAGTCGCCAGAGGGGGGCCACACAGGCCCCAGATGATAGGCCGGCGCGGCCCAGGCCCTGGCCGCGCCGCCTTATGGTGTCGTCGCCCCGTTGACCTTCTGACGCCGCCTCTTCGCCTATAAAAAGGTCCCAGACCTAAAACCTCGATACGGAAAAGCCACGGTACGAGAAACCTTCCAGAGCCGCCGCCATCGCGAAGCCAAGATCTGGGGGACAGGAGTCTCTGTTCCGGCACGCCGCCGGGACGGGGAAGTGCCCCCGGAAGGCTCCTCCATCGACACCACCGCCATCTTCATCAACGCTGCTGTCTCCCATGAGGAGGGAGTAGTTCTCCATCGAGGCTCGGGGCTGTACCGGTAGCTATGTGGTTAATCTCTCTCCTATGTACTTCAATACAATGATCTCATGAGCTGCTTTACATGATTGAGATCCATATGATGAGCTTTGTATCGCTACTAGTTGTGTGCTACTCATGTGATGTTATTAAAGTAGTCTATTCCTCCTGCATGGTGTAAAGGTGACTAGTGTGTGCACCGTGTGGTTCTTGTCGTAGGCTATGATCATGATCTCTTGTAGATTGTGGAGTTAATTATCATTATGATAGTATTGATGTGATCTATTCCTCCTTCATAGTGTAATGTGGACGGTGTGTGCACTATGTTAGTTCTTGGTTTATTTTGCAATGATCTATTATGCTCTAAGGTTATTTAAATATGAACATTGAATTGTGGAGCTTGTTAACTCCGGCATTGAGGGTTCGTGTAATCCTACGCAATGTGTTCATCATCCAACAAAAGAGTGTATGTAGCACATATGAGAAAGAGTTATTTATTATGCGATCAATGTTGAGAGTGTCCACTAGTGAAAGTGTAATCCCTAAGCCTTGTTCCTAAATATCTGCTATCGCTGCTTGTTTACTCGTTTCTATCGCGTTACTATCGCTGCGTTACTACTCGCTCATACTTATTCATACCACCTGTATTTCACTATCTCTTCGCCGAACTAGTGCACCTATTAGGTGTGTTGGGGACACAAGAGACTTCTTGCTTTGTGGTTGCAGGGTTGCATGAGAGGGATATCTTTGACCTCTTCCTCCCTGAGTTCGATAAACCTTGGGTGATCCACTTAAGGGAAACTTGCTGCTGTTCTACAAACCTCTGCTCTTGGAGGCCCAACACTGTCTACAAGAATAGAAGCTCCCGTAGACATCAAGGGCACAAACTTTTTCACCAAGATCATCTAGAGCCCTAGACCACTTTCTAGTTTTTTCATTCCTGTGATGGATACAATATTCTTCTTCAATTTTATTCTTTTCACAAGGTCTATGAACTCCACAAAAATTAACATGCTTATAGGAAATAGCATTTTCGAAGTTTGAGCATGTTCATTGCGATCATTAATAACAGCTTTCATCCTTCATGCTCGATGTCTTTAAAAGGTTCATGATACATGTACCAATTTTCTTTAGGAACATTAATATGAGAAGCAAAGGCTCTATACCAATCGACCATAATTTGAGGATCAAGACCATATTTAGCACTAAGCTCTTGAAAATCAGCAGTTTGAGCGAAAGACTTAATGCAATCATACTCGTAGTTTATACCTGATTCTTTACCTTTGTCATTCTCCCAATCTTTAGTACTGCTTTGAATTCTTTCAAGAAGATCCCATCTAGCTTCAACCTCCTTGCTTGTGAAAGATCCCTCCAAACAGGCATCTAGATAGTCCTTGTGATGTCCTGAAAGCCTTGCATAAAAATTATTAATAATAACATTACGTGGGAGCTCATGAATGGGACATTTGAGCATTAGTGACTTCAATCTCCCCCATGCTTGGGAAATACTCTCTCCATCACGAGGATAAAAGTTATAAATGTAATTCCTATCAACATGCACTTCATGAGGAGGATAAAATTTAGAATAAAAGAGAGGTACAATTTCCTCCCAACCAATAGATCGACCATTCTTCGAAGATCTTATACCATTCCGCAGCTACTGCCCTTCGGAGATATAGAGAATAGCTTCCTTTTAACTTGGTCCTTTGAAATACCTGCACTCTCGAACAACTCACATAATTCATGTATAAAGAGTAAATGATCACTAGGATGGACAGTCCCATCTCCAAAATAGCAATTGTTCATAGCAAGTTTAACAATTTTCATAGGTATCTTGAAATGAATACTTTCAGTAGGTGGATTTAGAATATCACAAGCATCATTAGAGTTATCGCATATGGGAGATAAAGTATTATCAGAGCAAATTTTCTCCCCTAAAGCTGGGAAGCTAAAAAGATCATAAAAACTAGCTTCCCCAAGCTTAGACTTTTCCATAGCATTAGCGAGAATTGCGTTCATACTAATAATATTGCTACTAGCATGCAAATAAGGTTCCATAGGTTTTTTAATTTTCGCATCAAACAATTCATGTCTTAACTCAGGAAAAAGATTAAAAAGCTCACTAAATTTTTTGTTGTTTTCCATTATGCCTAACTAGTGAAAAATAAAAACAAGAAACAAAAAGATGCAATTGCAGAATGTAAAGGAAATAACTTCGAGCACCCACACACCGGCAACAGTGCTAGGAAATACCTTAGTAGTCGGAGGATGTGAATACCTTTTACCTTACCTCCCCGGCAACGGCGCCAGAAAATAGCTTGATGTCTACTCACGCTTCTATTCCTGTAGACAGTGTTGGGCCTCCAAGAGCAGAGGTTTGTAGAACAACAACAAGTTTCCCTTAAGTGAATCACCCAAGGTTTATCGAACTCAGGGAGGTAGAGGTCGGAGATATCCCTCTCAAGCAACCCTGCAATTAAGATACAAGAAGTCTCTTGTGTCCCCAACACACCTAATACACTTGTCAGATGTATAGGTGCACTAGTTCGGAGAAGAGATAGTGAAATACAAGTAATATGGATGATTATAAGTAGCAATTGCAATCTGAAATAAAAATGGCAGCAAGCGAACATGTAGCAGAACTTGTTGGAAACGGTGTATCAGTGCTTAGAAACAAGGCCTAGGGATCATACTTTCACTGGTGGACACTCTCAACAATGATCACATAATTGAATAAATAAATGCTACTCTCAAACACTATCTTGTTGGATGACAAACACCATTCATTGTGTAGGGCTACAAAAGCACACCTCAAGCCAGATTAAACAAGCTCCACCACGTCATAAAGGAATCACACACGATGCGCACACTGTCACCGTCACACCGTGGAGAGTGACTCCGGAGTTCATATTAAAGTAACCTCTCAAGTGCATAATAGACAAGAGTAACATCTACATATTAACCTAGATTACAAAGCTCATGATCACATAAAGATCACACCATGGGAGAGAGAGATGAACCACATAGCTACCGGTAGAGCCCTCAGACTAGGGGAGAACTACTCCCACCTCATCATGGGAGTCAGCAGCGACGATGAAGATGGCGATGGAGTCGATGGAGATGGATTCCGGGGGCACTTCCCCGTCCCGGCGGCGTGCCGTAACAGAGACTTCTGTCCCCCGAACTTGGCTTCGCGATGGCGGCGGCTATGTAAGTTTTCGTGGAATATGACTGATGCCTTTAGGGTTTTCGCATCTGGGAGAATATATAAGCGGAAGGGCAGCCTCGGAGGGGCCAGGGGGTGGCCTCCCCACACCTGGGCACGCCAGGAGGGTGGGCCGCGCTGCCCTATGGGGTGGCCCCCCTGCTGGCCGTCTCCGACTCTTCTTCGATGTTCTGGAACCCTCCGTGGAAAATAGGGCCGTGGGCTTTTGTTTCGTCCAATTCCGAGAATATTTCCTGTGTAGAATTTCTGAAACCAAAAACAACAGAAAACAGGAACTGGCACTTCGGCATCTTGTTAATAGGTTAGTCTCAGAAAATGCATAAAAATGATATAAAGTGTGAGTAAAACATGTAGGTATTGTCATAAAACTAGCATGGAACATAAGAAATTATAGATACGTTGGAGACGTATCACTGAACACCATGCGAAGATTTCCCAGCGCTCATGGAGGAACTCAACGAGTGCGCTTTCCTATGCGAGATCCATATTTGTTGCGATAGCTGTCGTCTTCTTGGGATCTGTCGGGTGAATCTGAACTTCCTTCGAGTTTTTAGTGGTGTCAAAGGTTGGCTCCTTTAGCGGTCTCCCTCCATCTGGCAACACGTCATAATCAGTTGTTAGCCTTGACGCCATATACTCTGCTTGCATCTCGAAAGTTTCAGACAGTCGATGAAAGTCCTTGTCGCACTTATCTGCTAGCGCGAAACTTCCTTTTACTGTGATTGGGCCGTTGGGTCCAGGGAGTCTCCACAACGAATATGTGTAATGTGGTACCACCGTAAACCTGGCATACGTGGGTCGTCCCAGTAAAGCATGGTACTGTGACGGGAAATCCACGACTTCGAACTCCAGCTTCTCTCTTCTGTAATTCTCTCGGGTTCCAAACTGAACGTCGAGATTGATTTTTCCCAATGGATAACTTGGCTTGTCTGGTGTGATCCCATGGAAACGCGTGTCGGTTGGTGTTAAGTTCGCCAGGGATATATTCATCTTCCTCAACGTATCTGCATACATGAGGTTTAAACTGCTGCCTCCATCTATGAACACCCGTGAAACGTCGAATCCTGCAATCACCGCTGGCAGGATCAAAGCTGATTGCCCTGGTCGAGGAACTTGCTGCGGGTGGTCCGCTATGGTGAAGCCGATGTCTTGCCCCGACCAATTCAGGTATTCGATTGTTGGTGGTGGCATCTTTTCTGCCATAAAGACTTGTCGCGAAATAACTTTTTGAGTTCTATTGGATGGCCTGCCCTTCTGAATCATCGAGACCGCACCATTGGTGTCGATATAAGGACCATTACTTGGAGCTGCCGCCAATTGTAACTGATGTCGATTTGCGTCCGTAATTGCGGGTGGAGGTGGAAGGTGGATCTCACTCCTTGGCCCTGAGGGTTCCTGTTTGCTGCTTGTGCGTTGGCATGCCCCGCGTATCTATGCAGTGCCTGGAAAGTTCGGCAATCCTTCTGCAGATGCCCCGACTGCCTCTTTCCGTTGTTGTCGAGAAAGAAGTGCATTTGGCATGGTCCGTTCAAGAGATCTTCGGGTGACACATACTGCCTCTGGAACCTTGGTCCATTATTTTTTCTGCTGGGACGGGAATTGTCCCTATAATCGCTGCGTTGTTCACCACTTTTTTGATAATCATCCCGATTATTACCTCCGCTATTTCCTCGGAAGCCAGCCGATATTTGGCCGGGACCGTCATAGTATGAGAATTGGCGAGGAAATCGTCGTCTATTTTGAATATTTCGATTGCGATCGTCCTCAGGCGGCCTATGCCGTTTGTTGTGAACAACATCCTCTCCATCTGCCCAACGATTCGCTATTTCCATGAGTGCTGCTATTGTTTTCGGATTAGTCCTTCCCAAGTCCTCGACTAAGTCCTTTGTTCGGATCCCAGCAACAAACGCGTCTATTGCTCGTTCATCAGATATGTTCTCTGCCGAATTTTTGATTATGTTCCACCTCTGGATCTACGTCCTCATCGACTCATCATATTTCTATCTGCAAGCCCGTAGCTGCTCTATTGACGCAGGTTTCTTGCATGTAGATAAGAAATTTTTCACGAACATGTCCTCGAAAGTTTCCCAACTGTCGATGGATCCAAGTGGTAACTTTTTTATCCATGATCGCGCTGCTCCACTCAGGTGCACCTGGATGCTCTGCATGGCAGTTGCTTTAGTTCCTCCCGTTAATTTTACCGTCTCCAGATAGTCGACTTGCAAGCCGTCGAACTTCTTGTAATTGTCGGGCAACTTGAAACCAGATGGGACCCGCGTTTTGCGAACTCGTCGAGTGAAACAAGGGAGTCCGCATATCTCCTCCTCGTCAACCTATGGTGACTGCCGACGTTCTCTCCTTTCTTGCTGCGCCCTATCGACTCGCGTATGTGTCGATGTGTCTCTTGCCGCGCTTGTTCTTGGCGGGTCATGTACTACCACCGTAGGTCGTGGACTATTTTGCCTTGGGGCACCTTCGGGAGGTGTACTTGTGCTTGCGAACGCCGTTCCCATGACTCCAACTTCTGCCATAGCCATGTTGTACAATGCTTCTCTCGAATCTCCAAGAGGCGGCCTATTTGCCAGTAGAAAGGCCCGAGTCGCCATATACCCCGCTTCCGGCGTTTTGGGAATAATGTTTCCCCTTGTATCTATTGACATAAAGGACATGTCGAGATTTTGGATCAGATTTTCCCTCTCGCCTTCGGGTACGTTCTGCAGCCTGGACCTTCCCCTATTACGGGCTGCTCTATGATGAGATTCCGAAGTTCCTGAATGTCCGCTGAGCTCTGCCCTTCTTCGGCTTGACGCGGAAGCTGCGACTCTCCTCTTATCAAGCTCGGCTTTCTGTTTTTCGAGTTCTCGTCCAGCACGGGCGAGTTTATATTGGTACGCTTGCAACTCTTCGGCTGTGGCAGTCGTAGTCATCGGCTCTGTGCCATCCATGGCTTTTGCAGCTCTGTCCCAAGCCGCTTGCGCAAGTTGCACCATCTATCGCATTGCAGGTCTGACATACTTGGTGCCCAGACCTCGCATAAGATCAGCGGGATCGACGTATGGATTACCCACATCATCGAAAGCCTCTGATGTCTCCTCCTGTGGGCGACTTGGTTCTCCAATTACATAGACTTGATGATATTTTGGAGTTTGACTTTCGTCGGGGTTGGTGACACTGTCGCATAGATCGGTGAAGACCTCCCTAACAGAAGTAGATTTGCCGATGAAGTCGAAGCTGTCGACGATGTCTGAGTCGCTGCTTATATTGGAGTCCGCAGACGACCCGACAGACATGCTGCCGAAGATCTTGACGAGTTTTCCGCTTGTCGCAGACTTGACGAAGCGTGGCGGCGAGATTTCCTCGGCGCCCATCTCGAACGATGACGACGATTCCGAAAGATCGGAGTCGACCGCCGATGATCCCGACGAAACCGGAATCTCGAGACGATGCGATCCCTCTTTTCCGATGCGGAAGTGGAACCTCCCGAACGTCATCTCCATAGGCTCCTCCAGATACGCATATGCATCCACACGGGAGGGGCGGGTGAGGAACAAAATCGACTAGACCAGTTTCGATCTGTTTACCTCTGTCCATCGCGTTGCTTGCCACCGAAGATGTCGATGATGTTGAGCATGCCATCGAGATCAGCTCCTTGTCGCCTCTAGTTCCCCCAGACGGCGCCAATTGACAAGGTATCGACTCGTCAATGCCTACAGATTTTAGACTAGGGTTTTCAGGGAAGTAGAGAGCAAGTAGATCTCGAAGGTTCAGCCGGAAAAGTACTCGACTTCTAGAAAACTAGGCTTGTGTTGACAATGAAAATCGATCCTCTCTTCCTCCCTCGACTCCCCCTTATATAGGAGGTGGAGCCGAAGGTTTCGTGATGTACAAGTTACAAAGATTGGGAGACTCTTTGAGTTCGTCCCGTAATAGTTTACAAGTCATTATTCCTAATACAACTCTATCTTTCCAAACTTTCTCTTAACTGTGCTTCCGGGCTTCATAAACTTCGGGTCGTGGGCCTTCAGTAAACCCCGGGTACCATCTTCGGCAGGCCTATTGGAGATGCCTATGTCATCGAGGTTCTTGGTAGCTTTGCGTTGCATGACCTTCTGCATCATGTCCTCATCCGTGGCGCCCGATCCATCCTCAGCTAAGGCGTGACGTCCACTACGCCTAGGCTCCTGATGCAGAGTTGGCAGGTGACACACCGGCTAGGAACAGAGCGGTGGCTCACACTTCGGTGATGAGGGTGGAGATGATCGAGGTGAAGGAACGGGCGATGTTGAAGAAGGTCCTTCCTTACCACGATCATCCGGTCCGAGCGTCCTACCCGTCCGATGAAGAATCGACGACCGAGGCAAAGGAGTGGGAGAAGTCGTCGTGGACCCCTCCTTCCCCCGGTTATGTGGACGCCAGCTCAAGCGCCTCCGACGACGCTGGCGACTTGGCCACGCCATCAGACGGCCAGGTGGCGGGGCGGTCTGTCTCCGTTGGCGTCAACTCCAACCCAACCGGGCGGGAGACAAGTCCCACCCCCACGGACGAAGAAGAAGACGCTACAAGGGACCGCTCCCCCAGCGAACTGCTGCAGCTGATTGCCGGCTGCAGCTCCTCACCCCGACCGGCCGCTGCTCCAGTCCACGCCGGCTGCTGTACGACGTCAACGGCGAGGATGGTCGGCACCATGGCGGGATCCTGCGGGCCTAGCTCGAGCGCCGCCGCGGCCTCCGAGTTCTCCAGGGCACCTCTCCATGAGACGGTGCAGGCGGGACCTCCAGCTGCTGCAGCGGAAGCCGAGGTGTAGTGTCGGGTGTCCACGGCATACCCAACGTCGGAGACGGTGGGCTGGACCCAGTGGCGGACGCAGGAAAGAATTGAAGGGGGGGCACACCTCAAATTTTTTTTTTGCGCCACCCCAAAATGTGAAAAAACTTTGCATAATGAAGTAATGAATAATATATTAGATACAACATGTACGTTTGTTGCAATCGCTGCCTTCTCAGCGCTTGGACGGTGCGCGCATCACGCGTAGGGCCCGCCACCGACCACCTCTTCTTCCGTTCCCTGTCATCTCGCCCTGATCCCATCCATCTTTGCCCCGCACCGCAGTTGAGAGGGACGGGGGGCTGAATATACCTCCAAATATGATCCCATCCATTTTTCAATTCAAATCATTGGTTACATGATTCCCATTGCTGAATTTTCTTGGAAGAATCAGCTTGGTTTCCGAAAAATTATTTATACAAGATGCCACAGGCTCAGTCACTTGTGAGATCTTCGTCTGTTTTTAGCTTCGAAGGAGTTCATCTGTACCTTTTGCCTTTTGACTTTTCAAACGACATAGATTAGATTTTATCATGTATATCCATTGTAAACATTGAGTGTTCATCATCATTATAAGACTTAACAGACTGAGAACAGACAGAAACACATGTACAGAGTCAGAGAGCAGTTCATCTGAAAATTGCTGAAATGCTACACCTCGGTTCTGGTCGCTGCCTCGGCGTTTAGTGCGGCGGCCGTCGCCCGGCGGTCAGTGCGGAACTGCGGCGGCCGGGGCGGCGGGGCTGGGTGACGCCCTGAGCCCGTGAGGGCAAGGCATGGCTGCAGAGGGCGGGCCGCGGGCGAGCGCCGGGCAGAAACTGCCGGACTGGGCAGAGACGCAGCAGAGTCGAGGGCTGGCAGGGCCGGCAGGCAGCGGCGGCGCCGGGGCCGGGGCGGCGGTGGTCTGGTCGGGCATGGGGAATCATGGCCGCGGGGAAGTGCGATGCGTAAATGGAGCTCTGCAGCCTCGTGAACTCCACGCTATCTCCACGACTCCTCCATGATGGGCTCCAGTCATGGCTAATCGGGCCTTTTTTCAAAGGGTATAATTTGGGCCAGCAAAATTTCTGGGTGGGCCGCCCCCTCGGCCCCCCCCCCCCCGCTGGGTCCGCCCATGGCTGGACCTCGCCAAAGACTGGGTCGGCGGCTGCGGCGTGAGCTCACACAACACCGGCTGTAGGCGATTCCTTCCTTGCATGAGGTTGTCGAGACATGTCGAGGACTCTCGATACTTCTCAACAACCAAATCTATGATAACTTAAATGATATTTGAATCGACATGAGTATTTGATTGTATATTAGGTTGTCGACACATGTCGAGAACCCTCGACGCTTCACTAAGACATGCGGCTGTGTGATACGTGGAAGAGCTGTAACAATAATGCATCAGCATCTTATCTCTAGAAAATTACCCTACACCGTCCTTGCTGTCGTTGTGTTATAGATCAGAATGAACACCCTCTTGTAAACAAAACGACATCTACATGCACCCAATTTTCAAGCATCATCCAACTTGGTCCATAACAACGAACCTTAGAGCATCTCTAGTCGCGTCCCCCAAACCGTCCCCCAAACCGCGCCGGATCGAGCGTTTGGGGGACGTGTTTTGTTCGTGCCGTCTTTGGGGGACGTCGCTCCCCAGTCGCGTCCCCCAAACGCCGCTCCCAAACATTAAAAATAATTTAAATAGATAGAATAAAACTCTTTACTAATATTCAAATCGGTTCAACATAAACAAAATACATATAAAACTTCGAAAAAACATAATTAAATTACATACAAATTATTTTAAACTACTACTTCTTCTTCGATGATGGCCCCGCCTCGTCGTCGTCGCCACGGTGGCGCTTCTCGCTCGTGACCTCTTCCGAAGAGGCGGTGTCGGCCGACGCGTCGAGTCCTCCTCGTTGTCGCCGGTGCTCGCCGGCCGCGCCTTGGCCTTGGCCTTGGCCTTGGCGGTATTGGCCTTCGCGTCCGCCTCCGCCTTCGCACGGGCCACCGCCGCCTCCTCTCGACCCTTCTTCCTCCGCGTCCTCCTCCACACCCGCCCATTCCTCCGCGCCTGCCAAGTGGCGGGAGGGAATCGTCGTCGGCCTGGCCGGGCGTCGGAGCTTTCTCCCACCAATGGCGCCATCCAGCGAGCTTTCCCTCGCCGGAGGTGTCGGACGGAAGCTCCGGAGATGTAGCTCATCGTCGGCCGGAGGTGTCGGATGCGGCCGGTGAAGATCCAAAAGCGCCGACGTACGGGTCTTATTGAGCGCGGATGATCGGCGGCGCGAAGTCGAAAAGACCCGGCGGTTGCTCTTCCGAGGAGTCCCGACTCCATTCCGGCGGTTGCCGCGTCGTCGACGCGGTTTCCAATGCGACGGTTCCGCTTCCCGGCAACTGCACCGTCGCTACGTAGGCGGCGGCTGAGCTTCCGAGCCGCTGACGCGTCGGGCCCGCTCGGGCCCGCGTCGGTTCGCCTCGCTTTTCGTTGTGTCCGGCGTGCCGGAGCGTCCCCTATGGGACGGGGACGGGCTCGGGGCGCCGGACACCGTATGGGAGCGCGCCGGACAAAAATGGGCTTTGGGGGACGCGGCTGGAACGCATTTTTGGTCCGGCGCGCCCCAAATCCCTTTGGGGGACGCGGCTGGAGATGCTCTTATGCATACGTCTAGATGGAAAATCTCGGAATTTTTTCCAGTTAATCTTGCCGCGGTGTGTTCTTTTTAACAGAATCGTTCCGACGAGGCTACCCGGGATAGATTTTTCGGCCATCAAGTTGGAATAGTCCGATAGCACGGGGGCACAGGGTCAGGATAATGCATGTCGTATCCGGAGAGCCAATGCATGTCAGAGTGGAGTGGGACTGCTCTCCATAAATTTCTTCAATTCTCAATAATTCATTGTTGATTTTGTTCAAACGCAAGCAGAGCCAGTGGAGCTGGTCAGCTGGGGGAACAGTACAGTTGGTCACAGCAATAATGCAGCTCACTTGAAGTTTCCTCACACCAATGGCATGATCATCCTTCTAGAAGCTTTTCTGACCTGAGTCCTTGTGCCTGTGCGTGCCTGTCCGTAAGTGTGTTGTTGTCTAGGAACGAGGTTTCCATGATATGCAAACTTCAATGGAGGCCGAACTAATGTGACTATATTTATTTTTAGAAATTTTAAAAATATTTCCTAGCAACTAGGTCACATGAAAGGACACAATGTGAAGGGTTTATTTTTTTATATTTGTTTTTGAATTTCATATGCCTAGGTCAAACTGTGATCAAAGCCTCACTAAGGAAACACACATCAAGCCAATCAGACCATGAGAAACAGAAACCCACAGATCATCCCAACGAAAGTAATCTCAATCGTTCATTCCATATTGATCTAACGGCCCGAGCCTCATTAGGACACCACACTCCACCTCACCTCACTCATGGACCACACACCCAACTCGCCAGTCCCTACCTCCCTTCAACCAATTTGCCAACCAAGCCCCTCGATCACGATCTCTATCAAATCACATGTCTCTCTCTCCTAATCCCACCCACCCACCACACAAGGGACCCGAGCCCCTTCCCTCTATCATGTGGTCACGCCGATGGCGCGCGTCGCTTGCTGGCCGCCATGCTCTTCTCGATCCCCAGCGCCTCCTGTATTCGCGCTGCCAGGGAGCCGGTGGGGATGCTAGGGTTAGGATAAAAAAAATCTTTGAAAGGTGTGCTAATGGCCAGGCCGACAGCGTAGCCCTTTCCATGGTGGCCTCCATAAGCTTCCACACGTCAATGCCGTCGGCATAACTCCTAGAAGCCGTCAGATAGCCGTGGCATCGCTTTACGCGCCGATGGACACGTTATTACGACGTCCGGAGCAAAACATCGCCACGATATACGTGCGCAACATCCACTATATTCTCATAGTCATTCAGCTTGACATAGGAGTAGTACTTGTCATGGACTTGAAACGTAAAGATCATGGGAAGTGGGCGGACCCGAATGCAATGCTCTAGAGGTAATTTCAATCATTATCGCCCTATATTAGCATCTTCTGTTCATTTCCTGATATCAAGTAATTAATAACTACTTTACTCATATTTTCTTTGCTGGGCAGAGTTTGGAAATGGTTCATCAAGACTGATAGGGGTGAATGAAAACATGAGTTTACATTGTCGAGATTACGATGTAAGTAGTACTATAGCTAAGTTCGCGCATCTCTTTGATTATTGTTCAATACCATGCATTATCATGCTTGATTATTAGTTTGATTAAACTCTATTCTCGTAAAGTGTTTGAAGCAGAAAGCCGGGAATAATTTATGTGGATACTACGTCTACAAGTTTATTCGCGAGATGGCCAGTCATGAGGGGGATTATACAACAACTTCATGTTCGTAAACAATATTCATAATCTTATTTTATTACCATCAATTGTGTTGAGTTTCATACATATATATTGATCTCCTTTTTTAAATTAGATGCAACGCGTGCGGGACACTCTCCTATTAAAGGATTGTGTACGAGCAATTCAAGAGGAATTGACGGGATTCTTAGTTAGGCAGGTCATAGCTCCAAATGGAGAATACCATCGAAGCTATATATTTAGACATTAGGGATAGACAATAGGGGCCGTAAAGAGGAATTTATAGTGTATTATGCATTACGTGTACTTTATTCATGATGATTTTGTGTAATGGTTCCTTGAATGATGTATGTAGTAGCGTCGATTTGAATGAACATAAAATCCTAAACCTCTGTCGTGATAGAGGAACTGTCCTTTTCTTTGCAGTTGCAGAGAAACGGTCGGTCCCTAGCGCTTGACGCGTGGACCCATTTAGCGCCGGTTTGTATTAACGAACCGGGACTAAACCTCCTCCACCCTAAGCTCCCTGGATGCACCATGTGGAGGACCTTTCAGTCCCGATTCGGAACCAAAGTAGGACTAGGGGGGATTAGGGAGGTGGGCTTTAGTCCTGCTTGCGCAGTTTCGGTTGCACAACCAGGACTAAAACTCCAAACAAACCGGGACTAAAGCCCCATATTTTACTAGTGTATGCTGTCAGCCGGACCTACGCCAACAACTAGGTAGTTAAGCCGATGCGAGCTTTGCCGACGGTAGCTGTCGACACAGTCCTACAACGACGGTAATTCGGCCTATCTCGGCGGTAATTTCCTTTGGCATATCTCCTGATTCGTGTAGTGGGATCTCACATGTTATGCCATCACTCCATCAACACATACGATTTTGTTATGCAGGGAACATATACTATATCGTTTGTAGGTCAAAATTTAAATTTCAGGGTTGTCAAAGTTGGTATGGGAATAAACCAATGCTATGTGGGAGATGCCCAGTCTCTATACTGAAATGAACACACGAGATCTGGCTCCGTCGAATATATTGTATTACCTTTGTTTATAAAAGGTTGCTAATAGTTTGTCTAAATCCAGATATTTCTAGACACTATCTAGTATGTACAGAGACATTCAAATTTAGACAAATCTTTGGCATATTTTATAGTGTGCATTTTTCAGATAGGTATGCTTTTTTTTTTTTGAACAAGGAGTGCCCCGAAGGGCCAGGAAGCTTCTCATTAATTCCGAACGGTGGAGGTACAAAAAATTACAAAGAACCCCATAAGATCTAAATACACGTATAGGTCCCTAGCATTTGCAGAAAAGACCTCACTGAGAGATGATGAAAAGCAATCAGGTCCTTCTCTTTCCCCGCCGTCGAGCCAGAGGACTGCTACGCCGCTGTCATGCGAAGAGGCGGGGACGGAACCACTTGCCTCTACGCAGCCATAGTATGCGACTGCAAACCTCAGGTAGGGCCTCGTAAAGGAGGTTGATTTGCCGGAATCCATCGCCGGCAAATGGATAGGTCATGGAGTGGCCTTGGATGTCGGACGGCAACCAAGTGCCGCCGAAGAGCTGCTCAAGAAAATAGCCTCCCACACAGAAACTCCGTAGCACCTTTGAGGCAGAAGTCGATGAAGACGGTTCGGGAGAGGCTCGCCGTCGCCTTTCTTCTTACCACCATGGCAAGGAAGAAGACGCCCTAGCCTAGCAATCTCCAGGCACCAGCTGCACCGACAGAGAAGACCGGGTCCTGTCCCTCGATCCAAAACTGGCATGCCATGATTCAGCTCCTCCTCGCCACCAAGGCCGGCCAGGAGCAAAGAAAAGGCATACCTTGCAGCTCCGCGAAGAAACCCCTCATCGCCTCCACGGCCGGCCAGGGGAACTTCGGCGGTGCTGCCGAGATAGAGAGGAGAACCCGTCTCCGCAGCTTCGTTGAAGAAGAAGACGGCGCTGCTTCTTACCCCTTCTCCCTCCAACCACCGGAGCGAGAGGAGGGCAAGCATCGGCCCTAGCCTCGGTCAAGACCCAGCGGCTCAGATCTTGACCACTGCCTCCACTACAGGGCTCCTTATTGTTGGAGTAGCCGCCGAACACCAACCGCGTCCCTCCGACGAGGACGACAAGGAAGAAGAACAACAGCCATCGCCAGATCTGGCCCAAAGCGACCGGCGAACTCCACTCGGCATCAAGCCGACTACTGGCACAGAGGCCACACCCACACCTAGTATATACACTACAAAGACCGCCGCCTTCCCTTAGCGCATCTCGACCGGCGGCGCCGGCGAGAGTGGCCTCGGGTCGGCTCGGCGAAGGAGAGGCACCTCTCAAACTACTGTAGCGCGAGGAGAGCAGGGGAGGGGGAAAGTGAGAGTCGATAATAGGTATGCATATCTCTTTGCAACATCCTAACGCACACAGTGGTGGGCAGACAACAAGCTATAGGTGGTGGCCGAGCTGCCGACCCAAGCTTTAATAACCTTGATGATATCGTGTAGCAAGCGAGCGAGTGGCGACATCAATTTCACCGAGATATGTAGCTGAGCCGGCCGCCACTTGGTCGCTCATGGAAAGAAACCAGAGCAAGCAGTCCACTATGACGCCGCTGCGGATTGCTACACCTGCCTAATCGGATGGCGAGAGCGTTCATGCAAAATCCGGAGTCGTGGATACTGGTGGCGGCACCGAATGGTTGATCCTCTGTTGCTCTCCTGCTTTTGCGACAGAGGAACGGGCATCCGCGTACGGGTCACCGTCAGTTTATAGAGCTATCAATGGCAGGGAACAGCAAAGCAGAGCTCTCCGGGCCGCCGCGTACACACCTTCGGAGCCCTGATTGGAACAGTGAGGAACCCACTTCCATCAAGCGACGGAACGAATTCAAGCAGAAATGACAAGAGCACCTCGGCCCACGGATGCGGGAAGACGGCGAAATGCCTGGGTCGAGGCCTGAAGGAAGGTCCGGCCCACACGTGCAGCCGCCACCAGGCCTTCATGGATGTTGGAACTCCACAAATACCACATGGGTTAAGGCCTACTACATGGTCCGCGCGCGTCTTGCTGCTCCAAAATATCTACTGTACTTGGAATTCCCTAAAAAAACAAATATCTACTTGGAATTTGATTGTCCTCTTTAGTTCAAAAGTGCTAGACATGTACGATACATGGTAATATATGTAGGTAGAATATAATCCCCACTCTTCCCAAAATTTCCAAAGGAAAAATATTATGAAATAAAAATGTCTCTTATCATTCAGATGTAATACACCTGCTAAATATATTGGAAAATATGTTTAGAAAACAATGTCGTTGCAAGCAACAATTTAGTTAATGAACTGGAAAATGTTTAAAATGTTGATCTTCATATACATAAAATTTTGCAAAACCTAAAAGATATATTTTTGTGAAGTAAAGATATTAGACAAAATAGGAGGGTAAACAATGTGCATACGCACCGGCAATGTGCATACATCTCAACGGGTGTATATGTAGAGAAGAACAACTCCAATTATTGGAACAAATTCTTGAGAAAATATGCAGGACTGATGTGCAAGAGGAGAAAACTTCTTCTCACAAAACATTAAAAATAATTAACTGCATGCATAGATCTGGGTGAGGTTACAACGAAGTAGAACATTGGGCATGTAGGTAGAAGCGCACGGAGTGAGTTATGTGCTTTTGGACATCGTTGATCATCTTCATTCTTTTGGAATATGCCATAAGACTGCGAGCATATGCATACATCGTACAAATACTCAACACGCATGGACGAATCATCTGAACCACAATTCTCAGACCGATCCTCTCGATGAACTCCCGATACCAAGAGAGAGACCGCCATCGAAAGAAGCGAGAAGGCAGACAACGAAAAGTGTCAAAGTGGGATGGCTACCCTCGGCGCTAGCTGATTAAGAAGATCCATATTCACCGCATGATCGATCCAGACTTCCAGCAAAAAAATTATGTAGCTGGCATCTGGCGGGATTGAGGAAGAGGAAGAAGGGTGAGGTGGAAGAATGGTGATAGGGAAGAATAATTGCGGGAGGATTTGTTAGAACCCTCTTCTGTATACATGATGGTGGGCTTACTATCATGGGCTGGAACCGATAGGCCTGGCCCATCAATTAGAGTTGCTACTTATACAAAGCAGAGGGCAACGAACAGAGCATCCAGCAGGATCAGACGGAAACGACGGCGGCTTCTTCTCCCACCTCGACTCTGATTCTCCATTTCCCTTCATGCTTGTTCCCTTGTCTAGCTAGTGAAATTCTGTATCTGTGAGGGATTTGAGGGAATTCAGGTTTAGCTGTTAACATCTGGTATCACAGCTAGTCAGCACCATCCATAATTTTTCCCAATTTTTTCCCCATCTACGTCTCGCCATGACTCCTCTGACCCCAGAGCTCAAGGCCTACCTCGATGAGTGGAGGGCTGAAATCAAAAGTATGTCCGACGAGATGCGTGATACCCACCATCGTCGGGGTTGCCCGTGTCCTGTTCGAAGGAATGCTCGGCCCAAGCCGTCATCACGTCGGAAGGTATGGCACCCGCGCCCACGTGCTCCAACCCCGAACATGACACCTCCTTCCCAATGGTTGCCGTCACCACGGTGGCGCTGCTCCAGAATGGTGTTTCTGAGTTCATGGTTGAGCCAAGGGCGTTCCACTGTTCGTCATCACCAACCACCATCAGCCTGGAGACCCAAGTTCCCTAGGTGGCCACGCTCATGTGCTTCGAGCCAGAGAAGGTCAACAGCTCGACTAATGTTATCACCACTATTGCACAGGAAGGCGTTACCACAGCGCAAGCGACCTGTTCTTCATATTTCTCGGTCCGACAGCCAAAGGTGGCTCCATGTCTGCTTACGTTCTCATTGCCGACTCCACCTGAGTACAGCAACCAGGATCTCTTGAGGCCGAGTCCCAGTCGATGGATCACAAGCAGGGTAGCTGTATATCGGACCATGCACTGGCCTTCTTTCACGGATGTTCATGCTACCAGAAATGAGACACGACCCAGACCGTGGCCATCGTTTATTTCCTATAATGGAGGTGGGTGTCAAAAGCAGTGCCATGATGTGCAACTGCAAGCGACTATGCAAGATGTTCCCAGTGATTCAAGGAAATGTCAAATGTCCGTTTATGATGTATATGAAGAGGAGCAACATGAAAGGGAGCACTCGGCCAAGTGCTCCCTCAGGCCATCAAAAAAATTATTTCCTCAAGTTATTTCAGAACTAGAATTCCTGGATAATGCTAATGTGTATGCATCAAAATACACCTAGTTCAGGCAACACCTATCTGTTACATGTTTCAGATCAGCTGGTTCAGGTGCTACTAGTTTCACTGACTGTGAATCGCTGTCGGTCTTTGTTAGAGTATATGTACGGTTTAGATAATCTAGGATAGAGATAGATCTCGTGTCTTGTCTTGCACTTCAAGATGATCCATGTACGCCTATATATACTTGTCCATGAGGCTCAATAATATCATCCAACATATTTCACATATCTCTCTATCCTTCAACATGGTATCAGAGCGGCACGCTCCTTGACCTAGCCGCCGCAAAGCTTCCGCGCCGCGTCACCCCCGGGGAGGTCGATCTCCATGATCTACTCCGAGGGCCGCGCATCCCGTATAAGGGTTCGTCCGCCGATCTGTTGATCCGCTGCCCTCGAGTCTTCTTTTTTTTTTTCCAATCCGTAGATTGGTTTTCTTTTTGCGCCGCCGGTCGTTCGACCGGCGTTTTCTTTTTTGGTTTTGCCGATCATAGATCGGACTGAGTCGCCCACCGCCACTGTCATCACGCGCCTCTACTCCAACCTCGGCGTCGACTTTGCACCAGCTCTCCTCCATCCTCCGCCCTACGTCGGCCACTGCGGTCGACTCGCTGGCTGGCTGCAGCGCCTGCCTTGGTAGGCTGCCGCGGCCGGCTCGCCCGCGTCGTCACCGCCTCGACCGGCTCGCCTCCAACAACCGTGCGGCACGGCTGCACGCGGCGCACATGGGACGCCTTCTTCGTCGCAACCGGCTGCCTACGTCTGCACGGTCTCCATCGCCGGTCCGTCTTCGCCGCAATCGCCCGGACAACACCGACAAACAGCGCATCGATTTCAATCTGCGCCGCCGTCCACGCCATGGCGCGTGCAACGCCGCCGTCGGTCTGATCAACCGGCCGCGCGCACGTCTCCACCAAGCACGTCCCCGAGCACGCGCCTACCACCGATCGAGCTACGGGCTACCGCTGCGTCGCCCTTCGTGCCGCAGCGCCGCCACCTTTGGTCCACGCCACTAGCCTCTAACGCGCCTTCCAAGGCGTGTATGTCGCTGGTGGTCTCCTGCCGCTGCATCGACTCGCGCCCTGCAGCTACGCCGCCCCCTCGGGCCTTGGCGTCGCCGCACGAGGTCACCTTCGCCGTCCCCCGCGCATCGACGTCCGAGGCCACCACAGCGCCACCCCTTCGGCGCGGGTCGCCTCCGTCCGCGCATGGTCTTCGTCACGCCGCCGGGTCTTCCTCGCCTACTTCGTGTACCGCCGCCGCGCCTCCACCTCGGGTCGCCGCTGGGCTCGCCAACCACTTCAGGTCGCGCTGGGCTCGCCGATCACCGCAACGCCCGTCTAGGCGTCCAGCATGACCACCCCTGGTCACCGCTGGGTTAGCCGCCTTCTACGTCTTCGTACACTAAAGCTTTGCCGCCAACATCCTCGCCTCTTCCCCGACTACGTCACCTGCTTCTCTACTCCGACACCCGTCGTCGAGACTCGCCTCTTCCCCGACTACACCACCTGCTCCTCTACTCCGACACCCGTCGTCGAGACCTCCTCTACTAGTCTACTCCGACATGGCGCGCACTTTGTAATGTTCCCTACCCCCGCACGCCCGGTACTGGCAACACCGGTACGTGCCTTCGTCCCCGACGCGTCCCCGGGCCTGGCAAGCTCGGACCGGCGCCTCGTCTTCATCGGCTTCGACGACATCTTCATCGGCATCGCCTCTACGACTGCTTCGACGCGTCACCGCCGAGTTCTTCTATGCGTACTCGGTTCTGGCAAAACCAGAGTATGCCTTCGTCCCCGACGTGCACCTGGTTCTGGCAAAACCATGGTTGCACTTCGTCCTCGACGACCCAGACTGCATCGACTTCGGCATCGACCATCTCCACGACTGCCTCGGCGCGTCTCCGTCACTCTCCTCGCACACCACCTCGCCTGCGGCTACATCGACACCGGCACCTGACCACGACATCGACCACGGCAATCCCTCGCACGGCTCCCTCGAACAAGGTTGCAGCACCCACGCTCTCGGCTACCTCGACATCGGCACAAAGGGCTACCACCTCGCCTGCGCCTCACCAGCTCCTTCTACAGTCCAAGCATCCGCGACGCACCGTCCACGACGCTCCCACTACGACTGCGGGGGAGTGTTAGCCTTCTGGGGTCCACTTCGGTTTATCTCCAGTCTGACCGTCCACGTCGTTCATGTTGTTCACGATGCTCCCGCTACGACTGCGGGGGAGTGTTAGAGTATACGTACGGTTTAGGTAATCTAGGATAGAGATAGATCTCGTGTCTTGTCTTGCACTCCAAGATGATCCCTGTACGCCTATATATACTCGCCCATGAGGCTCAATAATATCATCCAACATATTCCACATATCTCTCTATCCTTCAACAGTCTTCGCTCAAAACACCTATGTATGGTGGGAATCAGATACTGTGCCACATCATGTCCAGTTCGTACAGCAAATCAGATATCATGCTTCTAGCTCCTGTCTTGTCATCAGTGCATGCAAGACTGCCATGGAGATTGATATTCAGTGGCTGTTTTCCTTTGTTAGTGCAGATTTTGAGTTCAAAATTGCATGGTTCTCCTCAGGTCATGCTACTGTCATGAAGCTCCAGAAATTATCCTGTAAATGCACTTATTCTGTTGATGTCCAGTTGACAAGGACTACAGTTTGCCACACAATTGTATCTGCTAAAGGAAACAAATTCAGACATCGGACGTACAGTCAACCAGGTTCTACTTTCCAGTACCAGAGATCCTTTCATGTTGAACACACAACATTCTCAAGGTGCCAAGGATCAACACTGAACACAAGTATTCACCCAAAGGCTGGCATTCATTGTCTGAACGTGATGATGGGTACAAAGATAGTACTCTATGCCTTGAAATATGTCAGGAGTGGAAATGCAGAAATGCAGGGGTCAAGGAAACATATGGATATATCAGTGCATTGGCGGTTTTTGAGGGAAGAGGAATTTGATGGAAGTGGAAAATTTTCAACTGACAGCATGGCAATTAGCAGCACAACAACCCCACAATCAGCATTGGGAACCATGAGCTCTGAACGGGCTGGTGTTACTTTCATTCCGAGCTTCATGTATGACAAAGGCCTTGCAGGCTGCGTATTCCATACATGTGCATTAGCTTCCTCGGTACCATTTATAATTGAAGCCTGGCTCACACATGTGCTCCCAATGGGCATTGACATGGGGTTACGAAAGTTAAGAGCATCTCCAGCCGTTCGAGCCCCCCGGGCGAAAATCTGGATATAAGAAACGCCGGATTGGATGTAAAAAGGGCGTGGGGGGGCAACATTTTCCCAGTCGCACCCCGACATTCGCCCACCTGCGGTGATAGATTCAAAATATCGTCTTCCCGCTACACAAAAGAATCGCCAAAGTCCGGCGATCGGATCAGCCACATTCCGGCGATCAGAACTAGACGATTACAGGCTCATCAGCTGTCCCGTCCTGAGCATCGGCGTCTGGCGCGGCATCGGGTGGCGACCCATCAGCGTCTGGCGCAGCATTGGGCGACGTAGCATCGGCGTCTGAGTTGTCGCAGCGGCGGGAGTTGACGTCGAAGCGGAGGACGACGGTGGCCGGCGGATGTCTTGGCGATGGGCGTCCTACCAAGCCCTTGTCTCCTCGTCCATGTTGGCTTCGTTGCCGCCGATCAGGAACGCCATGTCGGTGTTCCTCTTCTTCGCCGCAGAGGTTTCCTTGAGCAAGGCAATCCGGACGCCCTGGTTGGCGAGCATCGCCTTCCACCGCACGTCGTGCTTGTCGTCCCTCCCGGCGGCGTGCGCCCTTGCGTCGGCCCAGCACTTGTCGAAGGACGTCTGCAACCTGTCGGCTGGATGGCCGGCCTTCTTCTGCTCTTTGAGCTTCTTCTGGCCGAGTTCGGGGCGGCCCGCCGACGCGGCAGGTGCTGGATCGTCGGGGTTGTACTGCTCGACCTTGATATTGGCGAGATTCTTGCGCACCGCCTTCCACTTGTCGCAGTCCGAGATGCGGGCGAACACGTTGAGGAACTTGAACATCTGGCCGGCGTTGTCGTTCGCGTACATGTCAAGCGCCCGCCGTATCTGCACAAACAAGCCGGAGATTTCAAGATTTTCGCGAGCCACGGCGATGTACATTCGACGGAGGAGCCACGGCGAGTGATCATACCTTTGCTTCAAAGTCCTCGCTGCTCACAACATGTTTGTCGATCTCCTCCTGTATGCCGTGCCACTTGCTGCACGCCACCTGAATGATCCCCCAATGGGTGCCCATTGCCTTGTCGCCGCATTCCATCACCGTCTTGTTGAAGTATGGATCGACGAGTTTGCGCTCGTCGAACGCCACCTTGACCCGCTGCCAGTACATGTCGTAGTTCTGATTGGCGTCGGTGATGCCGTTCATAGACACGGTCTTCCAACCTTCGGCGAGGCACTCCTCTTCTTTGCCCGTCCATTTGATCCGAGGCTCGGCCGGCGGCGAGTTCTTCTTCCTTTTCTTCTTCCCCTTGGACGCCGCCTGCGTGGGTTCAGGCGCTTCCTCTTCGTCGACGTCCTGGTCAACGTAGGTCTGCTCGTCTTCTTCGTCGACGTCTTCGTGGTGACCTTCGTTCTCATCGTGGTGACCGTGGTCGAGCTAGATGCCGCTCCGCGACGCGACTGCTTCCGTCGCCCTTGCCTCCTCTTGGGTGAAGAAACTCGGGCTCGACGTGGCGGCCACAGAGCCCACCGTGATCATCTCATGCATCACAGGCTCATTGGGCGGCGGTATCCCGGAGTTGGAGAAGGAGAGTGGCCCACGTCGCAGGGCAAGCGAGATGCCCTCGTACATCGCACCGTCGTACGCCGGCGGTGACGGCGGAAACCCGACCATGCCGACGGCGTACGTGTCGTGGAACATGGCCGTGGCCGGCGACGCCGGCGAGAAGGAAGGAGAGCCTATCATACCTTGGTTCGGCCATGGTCCGGGGAATCGGCCGACGCGCGGCTGGCCGAAGTTGGTGGAGATCAGCCTCGCATGTTCCTCCACCGCTGCTGCCGCCACCCTCTTCGAGTTGCAGTTCTTCTCCCTCTCCGCCCTTCCGCGAGTTTCGTTCCGCCGCCGCTCATGATCCGCCGCCCACTCCGCGTTTGTCATGTCCGGCGGCCTCTGGTTTGGTGCCCGCGGCTTCCTCGTCTTCGGCGCGCAATCGGCGGCGAGCTTCTTCGGCGGCATGGTGGTGGAAGGGGAGGAGCTGCAACTGTGGGGGAGAATGGCGGTAGCTCCTCCGAAATTCGGCGGGGAAAATAGTTGTATGCGGGGAAAATGGAAGGAAAACGAAATTAATGGAGGGAACTACCAGTTCTGTCGCCGACAACGCGGGCCCGCTCGATGTTTCGCGCGCATTTGTTTCGTCCCGAGTCCCTGATCGGGCCTCGGGAACCCGGGGATGGCCTGGGCTCTCCGGATAGATGAAAATCCTTATCCGGACGAAAACGAGGGTCCGGGGGCGCGACTGGGCCGTTTTCGTCCATCCGGATGAAAAAATGCGTCCTGGGGGCCTCGTCGGGGAGACGACTAGGAATGCTCTAAAGGGCAATGGTGAACAAATTCAGTGGTTAGTCAGCAATGTTTTCTTTTGAAGCCTGTACAATGAGTTTCCTCACTGTGTATATTTTTATTGCATTTTTTGGGTATAAGTTACAAAGCTAAAACTAAAAGAAAACAGAGTGCTTGAGAACAGCACTTAAAGAAAACTAAACTAGGCTAAGCTAAGCTCTACTAGAGATTACAGAAAATTCGTTACCCAGGCCCGGAGGCCAATGTATGATTTCTTCTTAGCTTTATGCACCAGCAAGGCCAACTCTTCCTTGAAATTATGTCTGCAGCGATAAAGACTTGGAGAGATCCCTTTGAAGATAAAATCATTTCGGATAGTCCAGATTGACCATGAAGTAAGCATGAAGAGCTCCATGAAGAAAGGCTGCTGGATTTTGGCTTTGAAACTCTGGACTACATCCTGTAGCACTATAGCTCCATCGATCGAGTTGAATCCCATCCAGGACATAAATATTTCCAACAACTTTCAGCAAAAGGACAGGAGAAGAACGAGATGATCTCTTGTTTCCAAAGCAGAGCCATTACACATAATACATGTATAATCCGGCAAGAAGAACCTCTTTCTTTGCAACATGGCTCTGGTATTCAGTCTGTTGTGGAAGAGAAGCCAGAAGAAGACCTTATGCTTGTCCTGAGAGCAGGTCTTCCAAAGCCAAGAAATGATGGGTAGCACAGGCCCTTGCTTCATCAGATCCTTATACATAGATGATACTCTATATCCTGGGGCTGCCACGATCCACGCCCACTTATCCTTTTCCAAGGAGACTCGTGTTGCATGGATAAGGGTAACAAGCTGCCGATATTCACCCATAGCTTGTACATACGGGGGCAAACGAAAGAGAGATGGAAGCTCTTCGGTGGCAATGACATTCTTGACGAAACCGATATATCTTTGGCAAAAGTGAAAAGATAAGGCCACTTGGTAGATAGCATTTCGGAAGACCATAAGTCGGTCCAAAACAGACACGATTAGCCCACTGTTCATTGTACATGAAGCTTTGGCTTTGTATAGATCAAGGTTTTTAAGACAATCCCTCCACCAAAAGGAGATATCTCTGTGTCTAAGCGGCGGCAGAACATTCTGATAATAAGACTCCCACACTAAGTTTATCCAAGGAATATTCTCTTTATTATAAAACTTATGAATATGTTTCAGTAGGAGACAATTATTTTGAACTGACAGCTTGAGAACACCCAACCCACCTTGATCTTTTGGTCGACAGACCATATCCCATGAGGCTAAAGGAGGAGTCTTACTGTCAAGATCCTTATTTCTCCATAGACAATGTCTTCTATATTTGTCACACTCATCAAAAACCCACTGGTATAATTTCAGAGTACTCATGGAGAAAATTGGCAGAGAAGAGAGAACTGAATTAACCAGTCTCAGTTTACTACCATAATTAAGGAACATGGCACATGAAGGCAATCTTCTCTGGATGCACATTATCAGAGGCATAAAATATTCCTTTGGCGGCTTGGAGATACTAAGGGGTAATCCAAGATATATAAATGGAAGATTACCCAACTGGCAGTTTAGAGCAGCGGTGTATATGCTCACTCTGTTCTCAGGAATATTGATAGGAATCAGATTTGATTTCTCATAGTTTACTCTTAGTCGAGTAGCTTCCCCAAATCTTTGTAGCAAACTCTTTAGAACCAGTAATTGGGGCACATCTGCTTGCATGATAACCAGTGTATCATCAGCATATTGAACTATTGGGAAAGAAGAAGAACTCTGGAGATCCAAAGGTCTATAAAGCAAATTGTCCCTCATTGCATTGTTGACCATAGATTGTAAAGTGTCTGCAGCAAGGACAAACAGCAAAGGAGAAAGGGGATCCCCTGTCTAACCCCTCTCCTACATTTGAAGATGGAACCATGCACACCATTCAACAGCACTGAAGAGGTTGCAGATTCAAGAATTTGTTTAATCCAGGAACACCACTTCTGTCCAAACCCTTTTTTCTGAAGAACTTCAAGAATAAAAGAGTGATCTAGCTTATCAAAGGCTTTCTCAAAGTCGAGTTTGAGAAGAACAGTCTCCTTTTTGCTCTTGTGACAAAGGTGTATGTACTCATAGGACCATGCCAAACAGTCCTGGATAGTCCTACTTTTAATGAATCCATATTGGTTTTCATGAATGAGCTCCATAATCACAGTTTGCAATCTATTAGCAAGAAGCTTTGTACTCCCTCCGATCCTAAAAAAATGTCCAAAGCCACAGTCTAACTTACGTTTTCTAATTAGCCCATTTTAGATTGATCAAATTGATTGGCTGCATGTGCGTACATGGTCGACACACACTACAGAAACGAACTGCTACAGTGCGATTTGTAGCAGATGGGAGTGCGGGTTGATAAGATAGAAAGAGCAAGGGTGTCTCTGCAAAATTGCATATCAGACACTCTTTTGGGATCAGAGGGAGTAATAAGTTTGAGAGTACAATTGAGCAGTGAGATAGGCATGTAATCATGCACTGTACTGGCATCATCTTTTTTTGGTACAAGAGTAATATAACAGTTATTAATACTCTCCAAACACAAAGTGCCCTGGTGAAATTGATTACATAAATCATGGAAGTTCTTTCTGATGATAGGCCAACATTTTTGCAAGAATTCAGCATTAAAACCATCTGGTCCAGGTGACTTATTATGTGGAAAATCAGCTACCACATCATCAATCTCTTTGGGTGTGAAGGGAACCTCCAAGAAGGCTAGGTTTGTGGCATTATTCAACAAGGCTGAAATGTGATGTACACCAGAAATATTGTCAGTATGTCCCAGCCTTTCCTTGTATGCCTGCAACAATATATCAGCCTTAGCCTTATGATCTGATACTGAGACACCAGTGACAGATGCAATAGAAGGAATATGGTTCTTCCTCTTTTGGGTTGTTGCCATGGAATGGAAAAATCTAGAATTTTCATCACCAACTGTAACCCATTTGATTTTCCCTCTTTGCTTCCAATAAGCCAGTTGTTGCTTCAACAAAGCAGCTAAATGAAATTTCATTGCCACTCTAAACTGTCTTTCCATAGGACACAGATCCCTAAAATTTTCAATGGCATCAATAAGAGAGATGAGAGCATTTAAGTCCTCAATATCCTTATTTATAGAGGAGATGGAGTTTTTCCATTTTTTCATCTCTTTTCTAAGGACTTTAAACTTGGCAGTGATCCCTTTTGCAGCATCAGCATAATGAATTGACTGTGTCCAAGAACTCTCCACAGTAGCCAAAAATCCAGGCACATCAAGCCAACTATTTTCAAATCTAAAGACTGTGGACTTTGGAATAGATGTTTGTATTGAGATAACACAAGGCACATGATCAGAAGTTGTCATAGCTAGAGGTGTTGCCATAGTATTGGGAAAAGAGGTAGTCCAAGCAACTGAAGAAAAGAACCAATCAAGCCTCTGAAG
This sequence comes from Lolium rigidum, assembly GCF_022539505.1. NCBI lineage: Eukaryota > Viridiplantae > Streptophyta > Magnoliopsida > Poales > Poaceae > Lolium > Lolium rigidum. Next base: position 302,989,956 of record NC_061510.1, on the reverse strand, counting down.
TAGAGGGGAGTTTTGCATGTTACTCCATGTAAATTTTCGACCTTTAAGAGGAATGTCAACCAAACCTAGATTACTGATAGCTTCATTGAACAGTAACATTTCATTTATATTTCCTCCTGCCTTGTTTCTATCTTGGGGAGATCTGATGAGATTACAATCTCCCATTAACAACCAATTCTCATCATCTGGAATCACTAAACTGTTAAGCCAATGCAAAAACACAAGTTGTTCATTATCTTGACAGGGAGCATAGACATTAGTAAGAGTCCAGAATGTGTCTGTTTTAGTAGATTGCAATTCCACTGATACAGCATATCTGTTCTGGAATACACATCGCCACGAAAAACATTACTCGTCCCAAATCGTAACCACCCCTCTCGATCCGCCAACGGATGGGGAAAAAGCAAATGAATCAAAGTTTCTTGGACAGAAATTTCTCAGAATTTGCAAATCAATATGTTCCCTTTTAGTTTCTTGGAAACAGATGACATGACAGCCACTTTCCTTTATTTTGCTCATGATAATAGGCCATTTTTCAGGGTCATTAGTTCCCCTGATGTTCCAATTAAGAAGCTTCAAAAACAGCTTATCCATTAAATAAAAGAAGATTCAGACCAACCATCACAGATTGAAACTGGAGCCATATGACCCAGTATTCATAGCAACATATCCAAAATACTGAGCAGCAATAACACAAATAGTTTAAGCTATTACAGTCCATAGAAAAAAGGGATCCAACTGGTAATTTAAACTACTAGGCAGCCATAAGCCCCAAAAATCTACCAAAAGCACATCTGTTGGCAGTGAAAACCTAGACTGCGCCTATTTCTTCTTGGACTTCTTATCAGCATCAGAAACTTGCTTCTTGGGTGTCACAGCAGTCTTCTTGGCGAGGCTTAGCACTGCCTAGAGGTGGGGCTGCTTGGTGGCATTGGCTCATCGTCCTCATGCGGGGAGATGCCGAATTTGTTGCAAAGGTTTTTAACCACAGATTTCTTGATAGGGGGAGCTACAGAAGCACATGCAAGACAGTTTTTATCAAAACATGTTTTAGCTCTGTATCCTTTATTAGCAGCTGAGATTCTAGGGCTCCTTCTAACATCTGAGGCACAAAGGGGAGCAGAGTTGACTTTTCTCTTGACTCTGACCACTGAAGTAGAAGCTGGTGGAGCAAGAGGCTGCCTGGCTGTCATGGCCTGTGGAGTGGAAAACCCTTGGGTAGCATCCAGGCAAGCTTGACTGAGCAGACATAGTGGAGGAGCAGATGCTGGACAGTTCTTAGGCAGCACAAAGTCCCTAGAAGAAGTATAACTATCCAGGTCACTCAAAATCTTCCAGACCTTGGACTGCATCAAGTTCTTGGCCCAATCAAAATCCTCTGGAGTAAGCAGTTTGGCAGTGAAGAAATCAGCCCACTGGGCTGGAACAGAAACAGAAGAAGCCAAAGGTGAAGTGGGCTTGAAAAAAGAAGCCCAAGCCAGAGTTCCTTCTTTAGAGAAAAGGAAAGTGTCATGCACAGGAAGTTGGCTGTTTCCCTCCAAATTTGCTAGAGGAAGATCAAGCACTTGCTCTTGGATAAGCACCATACCAATGTGAAGATTTTGCTGAATAATTCCTTGATTCACCACTCCAATAGCTGCATCTGAAGCAGTGGATGCATCTGAACTAATAGTAAGAGTCAGATCACTCTGATTATCTTCACCTTGCTGTAAAGCTGCCCCATTGATTGGTCCATTCATGATAACTAGATTAATCATAGCCTCAAAATCTGCCATGGGGACATGTGGCCCTTGATGAGCATTGGGTTGCACAGGATTGAGAAGGTCATTGAGCTCTAAAAACTCTTCCTCATTGAGCTGATTGGGTGGGATATTCAGATCAGGCATAGGGTGCAGGGGAGCCTGGTTCAGATCAACAACAGGACCATTATGTCCGAAGATAACATCCAAGGGTTGACCAATGTGGTTGTGTTGTCCATGAAAACCATGTTGCTGCTGCTGCTGAAACTGCTGCTGTTGCTGGTGCTGAGGAGCTGGCTGCCACTGTCCCCAAGCATTCCCCTGGTGATGTCCGCTCGCTGTTGAGGCCGAGGAGGTGGGACTACGGGCAAGGGATGGGGTGTAGAACCATCAGCTGGAGGCATATCTTCATCTGCAGGTGCAGCTCCCAAAAGTCTCTGGCTGAGAATAAAAACAGGTACTGCCCAAGATTCAGCAAACATGCCGGTGCCATGAGATACAACACAACTGTGCGGAATGTGGTGGAGTTCCCCAACATGAACCTTGACAATTAACGCAACATAAGAACTGAGCTCTTTATCCCAATCCACTAAAACACCAAAGTACCTAACATCACCTCTGATATGCTCATCAGACCACATATCAGCAGGGTAGGCCAGAAGCATAAGCCAGCATTCACGATTATATGAGAAAGCTCTATGGTTAAGCCCCTTATTGTGTTCTACAAAAGAAATCTGCCTCCCCTGGTAATGATGCGGGCTACGCTCAACAAGCCGTCTCTATCAAGCAATCGAACCGACACGGACATAGGCTGAACCCAATGGGCAGCGCCGCGAAATCTGGAGCGTGCCAGTGTGTTTCTTCCTCCATAAACTGACGGAGAAAATGCCTAGTAGTGGCGAAGGGATGGTCACCTGGGAAGTCCGGCTGGATTGTAGCAATGGCGAGGTCCTCATGGCGTGCCCGAATAACCCCGGCGACATGGCTGCGGCATTGCTGCGGCCGTCCGTCGACATGCAGCACTTGATAGTCCCCAGGGATGAACGGCGCAGGGTCGACGGCGAAGTTGGCCATAGTCGCGTCACAATCGGCCGCCGATGGAGGCGGTGCCGGCGAGGTGCTACAGTGCCTGTCAGGGTTTGGTGCGGGGGATTTACTGGGAGCTGAAGAGGCAACGGCCAAGTTGGGGTTGGGAGAAGAAAGAAAGGCAGAAGATGCCAAATTTGTACTGTCCTTATTTGGAAAAAAAGACATCCCCAGGGTCAAATCCAAAGGAGGGTCTGTCATCGGCACCCTTGGCTCACAGATCGGACGGTCAGCAGGAGCCTCCTGGGATTGCAATCCCGACTTGCCAAAATTATTAGCTGGTATTTTCTTTTGTACCCAACGTGTATTAAGACCAGAATCAGGATAAAAATGGCAGTCAACTTTCACATGACCTTCCTTATTACAAGAGTGACATTTAATTTTCTTCCAACAATGTCTGCGCTGATGACCAAAGGTAAGGCATCTTGGACAAACTGGACCAAAGGTGGGCTGGGCCTGCACTTGGCCAGATTGTGATGACTGCCTAGCGCGTTCGTCTGGTTGTGTCATCGCTGCAGCTGGCTGATTCTGTTGGGGCCCATTTAAAGGTTGAGGGGCTTGGAGGCGCTGAAAAGCAGAGACTCTCGTTGCTGGTTGTGGGGCCGGAAATTGCAGTCGATCAAAAGCTGAAATACGATCTGCCTGCTGTTGGGCTATGGACTACTGCTCCTGGACGGCCTGCTCAACAGTAGCCGAAGGTTTTAAAGGAGGATCTCTTGTGTTCCCGCTCGAGGAGGCTAAAGCCGCATGCACTCTGTTAAAAACTGACGAAGCAGGAATACTTGATTGAGGGGCATCATAATTGCGATTTGTACCAAAAACGGCAGCCAATTGTTCATCAGTTAATTTTTGTGCAATTAAGGAGCGTAAATCTTGCAAATCTGTGGGCGAAAAAGAATCCAATGGAGAATTAACCGGCTGATCCTTGTTATCAAATCGGAAACACTGCAAGATTTGCGCATAATCATACCCTGCAGAGATGACTGCTTCCAGATCATCCTTCTCCCAGTCAGTCAGGCGAGTAAGAAAGAGAACTGATCCACGGCAGTTCGTGATGCTGGGGAAGACTGCTTGGCAGATCCAAGAGGGACCGCATTTGCTCCTGATAGAAGATGATCATTTGTACGAGCAGACGCTTTGACGATAGACCAGGACCGCTGTTCATCAGCCTCCCATTGATGAAATTCACGAATAAAGTTAGGACCTCCATTACCCCATAGTGAGAAGAAAACCACAAACTCAGAGCTTTTGAAGTGTCTAAGATTATGCACAAAGAAACCCACTTGCTGGCTATGGACTGAGAATCTGTAGGTGCGATCACGTAAGAAAACCACATTGAAATCTTCAGCAATACCACCCAGGCATGATTGCAGCATATGACTGACATTGAACGGATCAAGCCTAAGAGTCGCTCGTCCAAAAGACGCAACCATAAAAAACTCGAGGGTAGAAGAAGCCGCTGAAAAAGCAACCGGACAGTGGAACTGACGCCAAATTCTGTGTTGTATGTCCAAACCAGGGCAAAGATCTAACTTTGGAGCAGACTGAGGAGGCACCTCTTCATGCATGGCACCAGGTTCTGGCAGATCAAGATCTCGATCTCCCACAGTAATACGATGACAAGGCATCTCAAGGACAGTCCCAGATCGGACAAATTCATTTGCTTTAAGAAATCGGAAATCAACAGCAGAACCTTTCCCATCAATCAAAACTAGTCTCCGAGCCTTCGGACGAAGGTAGAGAAAGCCATCATAGGATCGGAACGGCGGACGTGAAGAGAGGAAGGAGGAGTAAACCACAGACCAACGCAGGGGCTTCTCCATGGGGAGGAGATCAGAGGGACTCACCGGAGAGGAGGAGGCGCGGGGGCTTAGACGGCCAGGCCGCCGTCACCGGAGGAGGCTCCGCTCAGATACCCAACAACGTCTATGTTTCAGCTCTATCAAAAATCAAGAGGCTCTCTCAGACTAGTAAGGCGGACCATCAAGGTGTGGTTGCACTATTCTTCTGGGTTCCCACGGACTTGGAGGGTCAAGCTAACCGATACTGGAATATTCCATGGGATCCTGAAGGCTACTCACTATATACTGTAGCTCTGAAAAAAGGTGGACTACTCTTCTGAATTGTTATGAACAACTTCTGTGGTCGTCAATACTGCTTGCAGGTGCATTTCGAATCTGGTTGGTAGCATGGAATGTTGATGGCTTGGTGTTCTCCATGACTCCATGGGTAGCGGACAGGCTCCTTTTCAACAAGGGAGGGATGTCGACATGGTTTGCAGCAACCTCATGTACTATCATGACTGCCAAGATGATTCTAACAAGACTGAGGAAATTCACATGCCAGTAAGTCAGCCCTTACAAATCCTCCAAAGCTTTGGCTTGGGGACAAGCCCAGTTTCAAGGAGGGAGGGATGTTAGGACCCTCTTCTGTATACATGATGGTGGGTTTACTGTCATGGGCTGGAACCGATGGGCCTGGCCCATCCATTAGAGTTGCTACTTAATTATACTCAGCAGAGGGCAACGGACAGAGCATCGAGAAGGATCAGATGGAAATGGCGGCGGCTTCTTCTCCCACCTCGGCTCTGATTCTCCATCCCCTTCATGCCTGTTTCTTTGTGTAGCTAGTGAATTTCTGTATCTGTGAGGGATTTTAGGGAATTGAGGTATGGCTGTTAAAAAGATTTGTAAACCCCAAGGGAGAGGAGAGGTCCTATGGAAGTTTCAATTGGAGTACTAATTTAAGGATTAATGGTGGGAAGGGTAATGATGTGCGCATATTTTTTGGGAGAGGAGTAGAGTGCGTCACACGGAGATTCATCCATGTTGGTTTCACTAATATTATCTACTACCTTCATCCCAAGGCTTAAGGTTTATATTTTTTTTAAAAGTCAAAGCAAGTAAAGTTTGACTAAAATTTTAGAATAATCTATCAACAAATATGATATTTTGAAGATAGCACGTGAAAATATATTTACCTATCTAATAATATTAATTTTGTATTTTATGTTTTAATGATTTTTGATAAAAACTTGGTCAAACTTGACATAGTTTGATTTTGTGAAAAAAAATATAGCCTTAAGCATTGGGATGGAGGTAGTATTAATTATGATTAATACAATCTAGCCTTTCCTTTATGTGTATGTATAGGGTGGAGCTCCATAACTGGATGACAATGGATCAGCCATCAAATGTCATCCCTCATAAACACCATAGCGATTGATAGTTAGATACTTTAATCCGACTACGATTAAGAATTGCCCCATGCTTATGGATAGATTCGATGAATCTCCTCATACCCGCTTGACTAGATAAGTGAAGATTGAATGCAACATGTCACTTGCTGAGACTAACCTATTGCTGCAACTCAAAGCTCAGTTGAGGCTGAAACTGCCTGGAACTGACCCTGCATATGAAAAGGACCTTGCGGGTTTCGATGGTTACAAGTTGTGGTGCCGATCAAGATAATTATACTTGTTTTGTTTTCTCATTAAATAAAAACTTGGTGCCATGTTGGAATCTATATAAGTATCATCTATAGCTTTTTTTTTTTAAGAATAAGCAAGAGGGTTGTGTGTCTTCTGTACTAAGATAGGGATCAAATATTTATTACTCCAAGAATTGGTTAACCAATGACCCATCCGTCTGGCTACTGTCCACAAAATATGTTTGCTGCAACCTTCAAACATCCACTTGATCTTCTCATCTACGGCCATGATTCAGGCAACGTTATTGTCGAATCAACTATGGCCTGTGCCTCAAATCAGGTCGAAAAATACTCAGTGCTCTTCGCCCCGCACCCGTATGTATAACTCAATTTCTCGATACACATCCTATTCCTAGAATACAACTCAACTCCATCATTTTCCGAATCATTTCGCATTGTTCTTCACAAACAAACATAGTTTGTGTGTCGGTTGTTTGTTATTCTACCGAAGTCATGTTTTTATAGACGGTCATGTTAGTACTTAGTAGATGCACATAGACATTGATTTCTTATCCCTACAGCCATATATCTAGGTAGTTATGCGTGAGTAAATCAGTATAAGAGCTAGCGAAAACTTTGACAACAACGGTGGATATATACATATGACCGTAGTTCAAACAGATTTATGGGCATTATCGATTGCTCGTGCATCCTTGAAATAATGTTATCTGCACGTATTCCCAGTGTATAAATAGACTGAGCTAGTAGTAAATGTACTCCTAAAAGATAGAAGTACCAATAGGATATGTTACTAATGTTTTTAGAAGAGAAAGAGTGGAAGAATGAGGAGGTTACGGTGCTCGGCTGGTGCATGCCACGACAGAAATATTTTCTAGAAATAGGAAGCATCGAGAATATGAGATGAAGGAAGCGAATGCGCCGAAGTGTGTGCATTTCTTACGTTGTGTATCCATATGCCCCGTATTCGAGTTGGAAAGAACTAATGGGTAGGATGAACTGAGAACCAAATCTCAACTACCCGCTCACCGTTTCCTCCAGATCCAGGGCCGTTCGGCCCCTCACCTCTCCTCTCCGGCGGTGGCCGGCGTCGAGACGTGTGAGGGTCCCATCCCTGTAAAGCAGTAGTCTAGGTTTAGTCTTTCGGTGTTGCCCCCGTGGCGTCTGGCGATATGCCGTCTCGAAGCTTGATTTTGGGGTTCGCGAGCAGCGCCAAGAGATGGCACGACTCCCCTGCTGGTCGGCATCCATGGAGGATGGCGGCGGTGAGAAGATCTGGCCATGGCTTCGCCTCCAATAAGCTCGTGAGTCCTCCAGGTCTAACCGTAGTTGCACTTTTCCCCTCCTTGTGCCGTCGTGGTGCCGGAGAAGGTGCAGAGGGCTTGCAACTACGTGTAGAGATTTGGAGAGGTGTCTCTTTGATCCAGAGCTCAAAGCAAAGGATGAGATGCAGCAACTTATGGAGCTCATCACCAGCGGCTTCCTGCGCGGAAATCTCCGCCCATCCGCGGTATTCTCTGGCTGAAAGGCGGCCGGTTCGAGCTAGGGCGTCTGCAGATAGAAGTATATGGCGCCGGCTCTTGTCTTACCTCCAGGCCATGGTGCCAAAAGGGAGGCAGGGCTTCTTCGGCAGGGCGCTTGCGTCGACTTTTACTGCTGAAATCCGGTACCGGTGGCACGGCGCGGGAGTTGAACCAAGTGGTGTTGTCCCCGGTTTCAACCTTCTCGTTTCCTGCTTGAAGATGCGTAGAGGAAGAAGGGCCACATTGAGATCTAGTTTTACTTTACGGGGTCTTGTTTGTAAAAGTGTTGGACCATGTTGTACTTTCGTTTTCTTTCTGGGTCCTGCTGCCTGTTGTACTATGGATAAGATCAATATTTAAGCGGCTCTGGGTCCTTCGAGACCCTTACCTGTTCAAAAAAAAAAAAAATGGGTAGGATGAACTTATTGGCCCGTAGCCAATGCGCCGAAGTTTGCCGTGTCTCCGCAGACCCCAGCGCCTGCAGTTCTCCATCCCGATTGTTAGAGTATAAGTACAGTTTAGGTAGTCTAGGATAGAGATAGATCTTGTGTTTTGTCTTCAGTCTAAGATGATCCTTGTACGCCTATATATACTCGTTCATAAGACTCAATAATACATCCATCATATTCCGCAATCTCTCCTCCCTCTCTATCCTTCTACATGGTATCAAAGCCCAGGGTCTCAAGTTCGAGTCCTGTTAGAGTATACGTACGGTTTAGGTAGTCTAGTATAGAGATAGATCTTGTGTTTTGTCTTGCACTCCAAGATGATCCTTATACGCCTATATATATACTCGCCCATGAGGCTCAATAATACATCCATCATATTCAGCAATCTCTCATCCCTCTCTATCCTTCTACATGGTATCAGAGCCCAGGGTCTCAAGTTCGAGTTCTGGCTTTCACAATTTATTCTAAATTCCCCGCAGCCTCCTACCGCGCCTGGCCTCCCGCTGCCTCTTTGTCTCTCTACACGTGTTGACTTTGTCTCTCTACAACCTCGGCGTCGACTCTGCACCGGGGCTCCTCCATCATCCGCCCTACGCCGGCCACCGCGGTCGACTCGCTGGCTGGCTGTAGCGCCTGCCTTGGTAGGCTGCCGCGGCCGGCTCGTCGTCTCCGCCTCGGCCGGTCCGGCCAAGCAGCCGATTTGACCGGGATCGTGGTCGGCCGGGTTCGGTCCGAGCAGTCGGTCCGACCGGGCGGCCGACCGGGTGGATGAGCGGAGCCCCCGAACGACCGGGACCGTGGCCGGCTGGTCCGACCCGGCGGCCGGTTTGACCGGATCGTGGCCGGCCTGGTCCGGTCCGACGACCCGGTCCGACCGGGACCTGGGCCGACCGGGCCGGTCGTAGAGCCGGTTGACCGGGCCTGGCACCGCCTCCATCTACCATGGGGCACGGCTGCACGCGATGCACATGGGACGCCGTTTGCGTCGCAGCCAGCCGCCTTCGTCTGCACGGTCTCCATCGCCGGTTCGTCTTCGCCGTCATCGCCCAGGACATCAACGACAACGTCGCCAACGACTCGGATCTGCGGCACGTAGTCCACGCCATGGCACGTGTAGCGCCGCCGTCGGTTGTAATATCCCAGGTTTAGAGGCAATAAAATGAGAGAACACCAAAGTGTGCATTGCATCCATGCATAGAAAATCCGGGGAATTTTCGCGCTTTCAAATAAAACTTACCACAAGTCATCGAAGTTTCACTTGACTTGCTGGAATTGAAGTAGATCATCAAGTCAAGCGCTATAAACTTCACCGTGATCTTTGCTAAACCTTGTTTTGGGTAGAGATGATTTGATCTATGAATTAGATCAAATGGAATTAGATTTACAACAACACATTCTTTAAGAATCAAACCCTAACTTATTAACACTTAAAAGTTAGCAACTACCTTTGTGTGTAAATTAATTCACTTATAAATAAGTTAAACCACAGGGTCTAAAGTGCATAAAAGCCACACTTTCTTATTTAAATCATAACTTATTAAATACATAGAATATCATAAAACTAAATCCATTTACATTACGAATTATAGTCCAAACTATTTAAATAAAACTAACTATGAGTATTTTGAAACTTATATGATCATGCCTTGGTGAAATCAAACCCAACTATTCAAAATTGAGGAATAACTTCAACCTTGACCTGTTGACCAATATTATAAAATAAATCAAATATGGTATGATGACTCATCCACAATAATAAAACCATCCACAAGATATTTAGTAGCAAATGCCACTTGGCTATCCAAAAATAAATCATATGAGAGGATAAGGATCATGCCACATGGAATGAAAATATCTACATGACTTGCATCCTAAGCTTTGCCACCTCATGCTCAAAGGATTGCTATGGATGAGGGCATGACAACCAAGCACCTTAGTCATCTAACCAACACAAGAGTCACCACCTATGTGTCATGATATTAGAGCTTGCCCAAGCCTATAAATAGAGCCACACCCTTCATCCATTTGCTCATCAAGTACCATGATACATGGTAACAAACACATAGAGCCACTCCATGGGAATTATCTAGGATCAAGATGAAGAAGCTAGGAGGTGGAGACATACCACAAGATGAAGGTTTATCAGATTTCCTGAAGAACAAGCTACAAAAGAATACCAAGGTAGAATTCCTAGGCAAACCATCTATTTAGAGGATCATATCATCATCTCTTGAGTAGGATCTTAGGATATTCCAAGACATTGAGAAGTGAGAGAAGTTATAATACTAATCATAGCCATGTTCATACAAGAATACTAGAGTAGTACTAATCTTAGTTGTTCAAGTCAATATTTAATCTTGGAGGTGAGAACCCTATTCCAATAACAATACCTTAGAAAACCAATTCCATAATCATCACAACTTAGTATTAATTATAAACCCTAAGAATCTAGGATGAGTGTGATGAGGGGGATATTAAAGAGGGATTAGTGAGGAATGAGTGAATCTTGTCTAATGCATGATCATATCTTGTAGACCTAGATGATAAGTTAAACCATATGATTACTAGATCTCATCTATCACATAAAATAATAAGTATATCACTAGTAGTTAACCCCAGACCAATCCTCATGCCTTGAGTGGAGGAGTAACCCTAGCTAGCCAATTAAACATAACCAAACTTATGCTTATATCCTAATCTTAGTTGTGTATCACATGGGTGCTCACTAATTAAACCCTAAACTACATTTAAATTCCAACCCATGGATTAACTTGGAATATAATTAAACCCTGCCATGCCTCATGCCTATTTAGTTCAACTAGTGAAGCATCACCAAAACTCTAAACCTTTCACATAGGAATCACTTCACATAAAATATTAAACCCTAAGAAATAATCCTTCACATAAAATGATGAATTCATCCCATTCTCATTACCATTTAATTTAAAACTCTAACCATAATATAAAATACATGGGAACCCTCAATATTGTTAAGTAATAACAAAACTTAATGACATGTTTACCATGCACTAGTTATAAACTTCAAATCATTTAAAATAGGTTTAATTTCCAAATTTAAAGAATTGAGAAAAACCATTAAACCCATATCTACTTTATTTATACTTCACCAAAGCATCAATATAATCAAATATTAAATACTTGTTTGAACAAAACAAATATGCAGCAAGCAGCACTATCAAGTTCTATTAAGATTCACATATTTAAGAACCTGTAAATTCACATAGGATTCAAAATTGAATTCAAACAAGAAAATAGAAAACAAAACAGAAATTTAAAAGAGAAAAGAGAGGGAAAACTTACCTGGCAGAGCCGAGCAGCACCGCAGCGAGCCCATCACCATCACGTCCACCAAGCCCAAGTACTAGCCCAGCCCACCAACGAACATAACCCACATACCGTTTCGCCTGCTTTAAAAATCGTGCGAGAGGAAAACGTCGTCGTCTTCTTCTCCGGCGTCGACAGACGCGCAACGCCGCGAGGGCCACGACCTCCTCGCCGATAAGCTTGCCCGGACGTCGCCCGATCTCTCAGAAGCACGTCCAATCTCTCTCGCGTCCGAGCCTATCCATAAGCAAAAGATCTTCGCCCAGATGAACTCTCCAGAGACCGCCACCTCTCGGCCATTATCGTCGTCGTGTCGCAGCCTCCATGCTCCCCTCGGCCTATAAATAGGGGGAAAAGCATCGCCGAGCACCCCTTGATCTTATCCAACCATCCATTTTCCCTCGGCATCTCTCTAGCCCTCGATTTCTTCCTCGACTGCTTGCCGGCGTCGAGCACGAAGCCAACGATTGAGGCCACCCCGGAGCTTGCCGTGAGGTCGAGGAGGTGCGCCTCGACGTCGTCGTTCTACAGGCCAAGCCGAGCATCCAGGGGAGGTCTGAGTGCGGCCAATTTCAAGATCTTCTCCCGCAGTACATCGCCGGAATCGGCGAAGTTGAGCTCGATGCTGTCTCCAATCGACATCGGCGTCTACCTGGAAGGCACCAGGGTGAGCAGGCGCGTCGATTGAGCTATCCCTTGCTTCCTAGAGTGCACCCTAGCGTTAGTTCATTGGTTGGCCGTACTGCGCCGCCGCAGATGAGTTCGCCGGAGCAACTCCGGTGACCTCCAGGTGGTGGCGTTGATACTATCCTGCTCAGAATCAAATCACGGTTCGAATGCAACCATCCGCGCATCTTGGGGAGCCCTGTAGAGGCGGCGCCGTCGTCCCCTGGTCGCCGGCGTCTTGCCGTCGTCGTTGCCAACGTGGCAGTGGGGTCCCACATACGTGTTGACTGGTCGTTGCCAACGTGGCAACTGACCGAGTCAATGGTCCCACCTGTCTGTGTCTAGGGGTAGCAGTGAACGGGTATGTTTAGTATTTAGGTCAAATTTCAAATTCCAGAAATAACTGAAACTTTGTAAAATCATAGAAAAATAATTTCAACTCAGAAAAATATGAATAATATATCAAAATGCTCACAAAAATAAACTCTATTCAAATAAAATATAAAACAAAAATGTGTGACAAAATAAAAATCCATTTATTTTTAACCTTATTAATTATGCCATTTCATTTATTTACAATACAATTTCAATTCAATAATTAGTGAAGTTTCAAAATTAAATTTTAACTATTCAGTAACTAAGTAAAATGTTAAGATTAATTTTATTTACCATATTTGCACTAACTTAATTATTAGTAGTAATTCATAAACCCTAATTTGAAAATTGTAAGTTACTATCTTCTTAAATAATAATAAATCAAGAAAATACTAAAAGCCAATATTAATTTAGTAACTTAAATATTGTGAACTTAAATAATTTTAATTTGCAAGTTATTATTTTTAAAACCTAGTAATAATTGTTAAACCCTTATCTCTGAATTAAACCTAATTAAGAGTTACTCTAATCTTGTGAAGATTAATAAAATGTCAACCATTACTAATTTTGATTCAAAGTAATTAGTAACCACAACTCTATAACCCATTATCATTTTAGGAGTTATACCATAGCTTAGAAACCCTAGTTTCAATTTGAGTAAGACCTTGATCCCATTATTTCATGTGATCATTCCAACTTAGAACCAACTCTAAAAACCTAGATATGTGTCACATATGATCATGGGAGATTTACTTGACATATAGAACCCTAATTAGCAACAATTGAATACATGCTTAGAATCCACTAACATAAAACCAAGTCACATGAGATTATCATTTCATGTTCCTATTCTTAATTAAAACCTATATGATCCACTAATGTCACCTAGGTAGAAACCCTAACTTGTTAATTGAATCAGTACCATTGATCACCACTCTTATATACCATACCATTAGAATCAACCTCAACCATCAAACCCTAGTTAAACCATGATGATAAACCCTAATACCAACCTTGTGTAGCAAATCACATCACATGCTCCTATTCCACTCAACCCTACTTAGTAATTAATAAGCCACTTAGCTTAGAGGCAATTAGAAATTACTTAGTTAAGTAGTTGTGAAACCATAGTAAACCCTAATCACTAAATTATAGAACCATCTTGATAACCATCCTTTGATATGATGTATAAAACCATAGTAATAACCTTACCAATACTTGGTGTATAGAACCAATTCAACTTAAGCACCCAACTAGTTCCTATTAGTGGAACTAAATGAATTCAATAGTAAACCCTAGAAAGCCATAGCTCCTATGCATAGTAGTTCATATTCTTATTTAACCTGTTCTTCAAAAGTTATTCTTTTGAAGTACAAATGTCAATCAAACCTTAGAAGCCCTATCCTTCTTTGAAATACTTATTATCACTTAAACAACATGTTCTTCAAAAGTTATTCTTTTTGAAGTATAATATAAGTAATCATCAACCATGTTCGTAGAACTTAAAAATGGACAACTGTTTTCTACATATTATTCCATCACTATTCTTTATGTGTGTCCTTATTATGATGTCTAATATCACTTGGTTATGATGCTAATATAACCAAACCTTAATAAGAACCTTGTTTGAGAACCATTCTAAAAGTGCAACCAACCCTAAAGAAATCTTTACAACTCATACATCCTAAATCTTCGAGGTTAGGTTACGCTCGGGACGATTGCATCTCATACTATGCATTATAGCATCTTTGCCAGTTCTTTAAACATTGTCCTTACCGGACGATGATGGTATTTCAGCATTTGGAGTTATCACGTATCGAAGCTTTTGCCTGCATAATCTTGCAGTCAAGAAAGGCAAGTTCATCGCTTGCTCATGTCATTTGATTATTTTTATCAAACTATATGCAAAGTACTATACTTATCACTCATGCATTGAAAAGCAAAGTATTATTTTACAATTATGAATATGACTATGTGGTGGGCAATGGAACCATGGTATGTGTTTATGGTGGAGGTTCCATTGCAAGGGTACTACTCATTTAGGATTAAGTACCAATGCCGTCCAGGTGATTCTAGCGCCGTACATATCGCGTTAACCATAAGATCTATAATGGCTCGGGGAAGTCAGCCGTATCTTTTCCCTCTCGCATGCCAACGGACCGGTGATAAGGGTTGCCCGGATCGGTCTATCTTTGGTAAAGGTGGGGACATGTGGTCCTGCACGGTCTACCATTAGATACAGGAGAGGGTAGACTTATTATTGGTCTATGAAGGATTGTAAGGGTTGTCCGGATCGGTCTATCTATGGTGTATAGGACGAGGCATATTAATTGTTCGGAACGGTCTACCTTATTGGTAAAGGTGAGAACAAAGGCCCGGGTCGGTCTACCCATAGATATAGGAGAGGACAGACTTACAAAAGGGTGGGTCTGCGAGGTCGCGGAGAAGGCAGTGATTGGCTTGGATCTTATACCTGACCTCACACCAAGGAAGTGTGGACGAGCCAGCTACTCGGTTGGCAACAAGGTTAAGTTCTCTTATGGGAAAAGTAACGCACCTCTGCAGAGTGTATCAAATTGTGGCCGTCACTCCCTGTTCCGGGAAGGGAACTGCGAACGCGGCAGGAAAGGAACTCCACGAAGTTCTGGTCAACTCCGTGAAGACCGACGGGCATAGTTTTCGGAATAAAATAAACCTTTTGAAGAAATGTTTACAAAAACTTGCATTGGCCTATGACTTTCCGGTCTATGGCTGTAGCTAGTGCATGATACACATATTTCCTAATATGAACTTGCTGAGTACGCTCGTACTCATTCTATCTCGTTTGAACCCCCTTCTTAGAGCAAGGCACGAAGGAGAAACTACCGTGGAACTCGAAGACAAAGGAGTCAACCGCAACGAGATGAAAAATCCAATCAAAGAAGTCAATGGAGTCAACTCCGTATCAGCTATAATGGAAACCTAGACTAGTAATAGAAGGGAACCTTTCCCTAATCCTAGCACCTAAGTAGCTAGATTTCTATAGCAAGCCAAGTAGCTCTTGAACTTGAGTTAGCAATAAGATAGACTACGAGTCGTTCTTCCGGAGCTTTATTTGAAGTTTTATCTCACCGTAAAGTAGGAGGTTGTGTTGATCTTATGTAAACAGTTCGTGTGTACTTCTATAGACATACCTTGGACTCGCATATGTTTCGTTGTACCACTCTGAGAGATGTAATATGGGTGGAACGGTGTTTCACTTGTGTTATGTCAACGACTTGTGTACTACACCATGCAGTGGTACGCTGGGTCATCACAGCTGGTATCAGAGCAAATGCTTTGACCCTAGGATTAAAACCCTTTAAAGGAGACCTATAGGTTTGGTAGTGTCTATAGGAAGTTGTATTAGTTAAACCAACTACTCTTTTGACTTGAGATGGGTATTCACTTGAGAATAATCCTGACACACTTGAGTCAATCTTTCTAATCTATATTTCTTAAGTAAAGTTAGTTAGTTATCTTGCTTCATTCCAAATAACTAGAACACCATTGAAGCTTAAGATAATGGGTGGTAGTAGACCACAGTTGGTATACAACACATGGTAGTCCAAAGAGAGGATACAACCATAAGGAAGATATCCTATTGGAAGAAGTATACCAATACAAGTATGGTCAAGTAAGAGTCATTTAAAATGTCAAATGACTGATGTTAAGTAAGGGAGATAAGTTATATAAGGTGGTATATGTCTATGATGAGTCAATCATAGGAGGTAAGAAAGAGTGATAGGAGTTACAGGAGTCTACTTTCAATAATAAACTAGGTAATCATATATGATTCACTTGAGAATCATGGTATGATGGAGTAGAACATCATAAGTACGACAACAAAAGGATGATAAGGAGTAGGATTTAAGGAATAGTTCGAAAGCTTAGGCCTTAAAATCCTAATAACTGTACCAAGTATGTTAAAACCATAGTCCTTAATTAAAAAAAAAAGGCTTATTTAGAGCATATCACATAGAGAAATCCTAGAGTTATAGGTGGTATATTCTAAACAATCATGTGTTTAGAGTAGACATATTAGAAATAATTGTATTATAGGAAGTAGTCTTCAATAGCACATATAGGGTATACTATGTGTATAGTACTTCCAAAGAAAACTAGGTTAACTTCAACTATCCCAAGTCATTTTGTTTCAAGTTTGTCTCATTGCAAATGTGCAATTAAGATAAATGTTGAGACAAATAGTAGAAATTCACGTATAATTGCTAAGTATCACAACCTAAGCCTATCTTATGTGGTGTTATATATTGCACATCTACACCTGATGTTTAGGGATGTCTTACCCAATTATTATATTCAGGCATATAAGGATGTGTATTACGAACACAAAGCTGAATCTTCTTGGATTTTATTGGATTTTCATTGATTGACTAGATCCATACATGAAGTTTGACTTTGATATGCAAATGCATGTTGCAATATCAAGCTCTTACTTGATGTTATAGGTCTAGAGGGTAAAGGTATTCGTGTAAGGAAGTGACGAATTCGATGATTTGAAGACAAGATGAAGGTTCACTTGAAGAAGGAAGTAAAATTGTGGGAAGCAACCACAACAATCGAAGGAAGGACCAATCAAAACTCACTTTTATCCTCAATCAAGGAGTACTTCAACATGGAAGTATCATGAAAGTGAGAAAAATAGTGAATATGGAGTAGTAGAAGTGGAGCCATATTCACTATGGAAGAAGGGAATGCAAGTGAAGTCACTTATAATACTATTTTCATAGTGTCAATAAGTGGTTATCTTGCAAAACAAACCCTGGAAGAAGGAAAATAGTCAAGTGATGTCGTAGCTGGTATAATAAGACCGCATGACTGATATAGGATAACCATGAAGAGAAAGAATGTTAAGTGAGGTATATCTTAACTAAAGCTATGTAAGTAGCCACAACTGGTAGGTAGATATTGACAACCACAACATAGCCACAACTGGTATCCAATAAGCTACATCTGGTACTAGGTAGTCTGCAGCTGGTACCAGATAGCCCACAGCTTGAACATTTCTTTACCCTAAAAGAAAGGGGAATTCCGCAGCTAGTATTTCACAGCGGGTATCTCGTAGTAGGTGAATATTTAGTCGGAGGATTCATAATGGATACCCACAACTGTGTGGATACACCGCAACGAATTCTTCGTGAGACTTTAGAAAGGCACAAAATATAAACCAGACTTAAACCAACTACCTAACCTTGGAATTCAATGATTATAAGAAAAGATCATTAGTAAACTCCAAGGGGGAGAGGAAGGTTGAAGGAGAAGTATTAAAATATGATTTGGAGTATGATAGACGGAGAAAAATGTCTGAACTGAGAGGAAGTCCGATCTTATTTTTATAAGGTTATTGGGAGGTACCCATAAAATAGTACTCTCAGGAGGATGTCGGACCGAAGCCGAGGTTCATATCTCGAGGAAGTAAGGGTTAGACCTTAACTTGAGTGGGTAATTGTAATTACTCGAAACCAAGAGAGCTCAAGTAAGTCTAAGATAATGAAGTTGGAAGAAGAAGATGTCGAAGGACATGCAAAGCTTAAGAAGGCTTAAGACCGAAGGAGTTTGACCATACCAAAACATAAGCCTATTAGAAAGATTCTTTTCATGGAACCTAAAGAAACAAAAAGGAAGATAACTAGTATAAACTAGAAGCCAAGATTGGATGGACTAAATGAGTCTAATCCATTCGTAGGAATAAACCACCAGGACCATGCTTATTGTAAATACCTTACCAAGTACCATTACTTTCGTTATGGTAGTAAGGTAAAACAATACCCTACCTTAAATAAATCTTTTAGATTTAAGGTTTGGACATCGCAGCTGGTACACCATAGTGCCATATTACACCACAGCTGGATTACCGCAGCTGGTAGAACCAAGCTTTGAGTACCCAAATAGGAAGATGTCACCACAGCCATTAGTAAAGTCCATTAACACCATAAGATGTCTTAATCCAAGAATCTTTGGATAGTAAGCCTATAAGCTTAGAGTGTTGGAAGAAATCATAGAATTGAAGAAAGTCTCAGTGCCAGATATCAGAAGAATCCGGAAGGATCTGGACAAGGGATATATTTCAATTATATCTAATGTGATCACCATGGAGTTGAAGGATGGTGATCCGTTCAAGTCAGTTTCACGTTCCGAAACATGAGAGCGTTCGAACTTCGGGACGAAGTTCAGTTTAAGGGGGAGAGGCTGTAATATCCCAGGTTTAGAGGCAATAAAATGAGAGAACACCAAAGTGTGCATTGCATCCATGCATAGAAAATCCGGGGAATTTTCGCGCTTCAAATAAAACTTATCACGATCATCGAAGTTTCACTTGACTTGCTGGAATTGAAGTAGATCATCAAGTCAAGCGCTATAAACTTCACTCGTGATCTTTGCTAAACCTTGTTTTGGGTAGAGATGATTTGATCTATGAATTAGATCAAATGGAATTAGATTTACAACAACACATTCTTTAAGAATCAAACCCTAACTTATTAACACTTAAAAGTTAGCAACTACCTTTGTGTGTAAATTAATTCACTTTATAAATAAGTTAAACCACAGTGGTCTAAAGTGCATAAAAGCCACACTTTCTTATTTAAATCATAACTTATTAAATACATAGAATATCATAAAACTAAATCCATTTACATTACGAATTATAGTCCAAACTATTTAAATAAAACTAACTATGAGTATTTTGAAACTTATATGATCATGCCTTGGTGAAATCAAACCCAACTATTCAAAATTGAGGAATAACTTCAACCTTGACCTGTTGACCAATATTATAAAATAAATCAAATATGGTATGATGACTCATCCACAATAATAAAACCATCCACAAGATATTTAGTAGCAAATGCCACTTGGCTATCCAAAAATAAATCATATGAGAGGATAAGGATCATGCCACATGGAATGAAAATATCTACATGACTTGCATCCTAAGCTTTGCCACCTCATGCTCAAAGGATTGCTATGGATGAGGGCATGACAACCAAGCACCTTAGTCATCTAACCAACACAAGAGTCACCACCTATGTGTCATGATATTAGAGCTTGCCCAAGCCTATAAATAGAGCCACACCCTTCATCCATTTGCTCATCAAGTACCATGATACATGGTAACAAACACATAGAGCCACTCCATGGGAATTATCTAGGATCAAGATGAAGAAGCTAGGAGGTGGAGACATACCACAAGATGAAGGTTTATCAGATTTCCTGAAGAACAAGCTACAAAAGAATACCAAGGTAGAATTCCTAGGCAAACCATCTATTTAGAGGATCATATCATCATCTCTTGAGTAGGATCTTAGGATATTCCAAGACATTGAGAAGTGAGAGAAGTTATAATACTAATCATAGCCATGTTCATACAAGAATACTAGAGTAGTACTAATCTTAGTTGTTCAAGTCAATATTTAATCTTGGAGGTGAGAACCCTATTCCAATAACAATACCTTAGAAAACCAATTCCATAATCATCACAACTTAGTATTAATTATAAACCCTAAGAATCTAGGATGAGTGTGATGAGGGGGATATTAAAGAGGGATTAGTGAGGAATGAGTGAATCTTGTCTAATGCATGATCATATCTTGTAGACCTAGATGATAAGTTAAACCATATGATTACTAGATCTCATCTATCACATAAAATAATAAGTATATCACTAGTAGTTAACCCCAGACCAATCCTCATGCCTTGAGTGGAGGAGTAACCCTAGCTAGCCAATTAAACATAACCAAACTTATGCTTATATCCTAATCTTAGTTGTGTATCACATGGGTGCTCACTAATTAAACCCTAAACTACATTTAAATTCCAACCCATGGATTAACTTGGAATATAATTAAACCCTGCCATGCCTCATGCCTATTTAGTTCAACTAGTGAAGCATCACCAAAACTCTAAACCTTTCACATAGGAATCACTTCACATAAAATATTAAACCCTAAGAAATAATCCTTCACATAAAATGATGAATTCATCCCATTCTCATTACCATTTAATTTAAAACTCTAACCATAATATAAAATACATGGGAACCCTCAATATTGTTAAGTAATAACAAAACTTAATGACATGTTTACCATGCACTAGTTATAAACTTCAAATCATTTAAAATAGGTTTAATTTCCAAATTTAAAGAATTGAGAAAAACCATTAAACCCATATCTACTTTATTTATACTTCACCAAAGCATCAATATAATCAAATATTAAATACTTGTTTGAACAAAACAAATATGCAGCAAGCAGCACTATCAAGTTCTATTAAGATTCACATATTTAAGAACCTGTAAATTCACATAGGATTCAAAATTGAATTCAAACAAGAAAATAGAAAACAAAACAGAAATTTAAAAGAGAAAAGAGAGGGAAAACTTACCTGGCAGGCCGAGCAGCACCGCAGCAGCCCATCACCATCACGTCCACCAAGCCCAGTACTAGCCCAGCCCACCAACGAACATAACCCACATACCGTTTCGCCTGCTTTAAAAATCGTGCGAGAGGAAAACGTCGTCGTCTTCTTCTCCGGCGTCGACAGCGCTGCAACGCCGCAGGCCACGACCTCCTCGCCGATAAGCTTGCCCGGACGTCGCCCGATCTCTCGAAGCACGTCCAATCTCTCTCGCGTCCGAGCCTATCCATAAGCAAAAGATCTTCGCCCGCATGAACTCTCCGGAGACCGCCACCTCTCGGCCATTATCGTCGTCGTGTCGCAGCCTCCATGCTCCCCTCGGCCTATAAATAGGGGAAAAGCATCGCCGAGCACCCCTTGATCTTATCCAACCATCCATTTTCCCTCGGCATCTCTCTAGCCCTCGATTTCTTCCTCGATCGCTTGCCGGCGTCGAGCACGAAGCCAACGATTGAGGCCACCCCGGAGCTTGCCGTGAGGTCGAGGAGGTGCGCCTCGACGTCGTCGTTCTGCTGTGCCAAGCCGAGCATCCAGGGAGGTCCGAGTGCGGCCAATTTCAAGATCTTCTCCCGCAGTACATCGCCGGAATCGGCGAAGTTGAGCTCGATGCTGTCTCCAATCGACATCGGCGTCTACCCGGAAGGCACCGGGGTGAGCAGGCGCGTCGATTGAGCTATCCCTTGCTTCCTAGAGTGCACCCTAGCGTTAGTTCATTGGTTGGCCGTACTGCGCCGCCGCAGATGAGTTCGCCGGAGCAACTCCGGTGACCTCCAGGTGGTGGCGTTGATACTATCCTGCTCAGAATCAAATCACGGTTCGAATGCAACCATCCGCGCATCTTGGGGAGCCCTGTAGAGGCGGCGCCGTCGTCCCCTGGTCGCCGGCGTCTTGCCGTCGTCGTTGCCAACGTGGCAGTGGGGTCCCACATACGTGTTGACTGGTCGTTGCCAACGTGGCAACTGACCGAGTCAATGGTCCCACCTGTCTGTGTCTAGGGGTAGCAATGAACGGGTATGTTTAGTATTTAGGTCAAATTTCAAATTCCGTAAATAACTGAAACTTTGTAAAATCATAGAAAAATAATTTCAACTCAGAAAAATATGAATAATATATCAAAATGCTCACAAAAATAAACTCTATTCAAATAAAATATAAAACAAAAATGTGTGACAAAATAAAAATCCATTTATTTTTAACCTTATTAATTATGCCATTTCATTTATTTACAATACAATTTCAATTCAATAATTAGTGAAGTTTCAAAATTAAATTTTAACTATTCAAGTAACTAAGTAAAATGTTAAGATTAATTTTATTTACCATATTTGCACTAACTTAATTATTAGTAGTAATTCATAAACCCTAATTTGAAAATTGTAAGTTACTATCTTCTTAAATAATAATAAATCAAGAAAATACTAAAAGCCAATATTAATTTAGTAACTTAAATATTGTGAACTTAAATAATTTTAATTTGCAAGTTATTATTTTTAAAACCTAGTAATAATTGTTAAACCCTTATCTCTGAATTAAACCTAATTAAGAGTTACTCTAATCTTGTGAAGATTAATAAAATGTCAACCATTACTAATTTTGATTCAAAGTAATTAGTAACCACAACTCTATAACCCATTATCATTTTAGGAGTTATACCATAGCTTAGAAACCCTAGTTTCAATTTGAGTAAGACCTTGATCCCATTATTTCATGTGATCATTCCAACTTAGAACCAACTCTAAAAACCTAGATATGTGTCACATATGATCATGGGAGATTTACTTGACATATAGAACCCTAATTAGCAACAATTGAATACATGCTTAGAATCCACTAACATAAAACCAAGTCACATGAGATTATCATTTCATGTTCCTATTCTTAATTAAAACATATATGATCCACTAATGTCACCTAGGTAGAAACCCTAACTTGTTAATTGAATCAGTACCATTGATCACCACTCTTATATACCATACCATTAGAATCAACCTCAACCATCAAACCCTAGTTAAACCATGATGATAAACCCTAATACCAACCTTGTGTAGCAAATCACATCACATGCTCCTATTCCAACTCAACCCTACTTAGGAAATGATAAACCACTTAGCTGGGCAACCATTAGAGATTACTTAGTTAAGTAGTTGTGAAACCATAGTAAACCCTAATAGCTAATTTATTGAACCATCTGGATAACCATCCTTCGATATGATATCATAATCAACCATAGTAAGAAACCTGCCCATACTTGTTGTATATAGAACCAATTCAACTTAAGCACCCAACTAGTTCCTATTAGTGGAACTAAATGAATTCAATAGTAAACCCTAGAAAGCCATAGCTCCTATGCATAGTAGTTCATATTCTTATTTAACCTGTTCTTCAAAAGTTATTCTTTTGAAGTACAAATGTCAATCAAACCTTAGAAGCCCTATCCTTCTTTGAAATACTTATTATCACTTAAACAACATGTTCTTCAAAAGTTATTCTTTTTGAAGTATAATATAAGTAATCATCAACCATGTTCTGTAGAACTTAAAAATGGACAACTGTTTTCTACATATTATTCCATCACTATTCTTTATGTGTGTCCTTATTATGATGTCTAATATCACTTGGTTATGATGCTAATATAACCAAACCTTAATAAGAACCTTGTTTGAGAACCATTCTAAAAGTGCAACCAACCCTAAAGAAATCTTTACAACTCATACATCCTAAATCTTCGAGGTTAGGTTACGCTCGGGACGATTGCATCTCATACTATGCATTATAGCATCTTTGCCAGTTCTTTAAACATTGTCCTTACCGGACGATGATGGTATTTCAAGCATTTGGAGTTATCACGTATCGAAGCTTTTGCTCGCATAATCTTGCAGCTCAAGAAAGGCAAGTTCATCGCTTTGCTCATGTCATTTGATTATTTTTATCAAACTATATGCAAAGTACTATACTTATCACTCATGCATTGAAAAGCAAAGTATTATTTTACAATTATGAATATGACTATGTGGTGGGCAATGGAACCATGGTATGTGTTTATGGTGGAGGTTCCATTGCAAGGGTACTACTCATTTAGGATTAAGTACCAATGCCGTCCAGTGATTCTAGCGCCGTACATATCGCGTTAACCATAAGATCTATAATGGCTCTGGGGAAGTCAGCTGTATCTTTTCCCTCTCGCATGCCAACGGACTGGTGATAAGGGTTGCCCGGATCGGTCTATCTTTGGTAAAGGTGGGGACATGTGGTCCCGCACGGTCTACCATTAGATACAGGAGAGGGTAGACTTATTATTGGTCTATGAAGGATTGTAAGGGTTGTCCGGATCGGTCTATCTATGGTGTATAGGACAGGGCATATTAATTGTTCGGAACGGTCTACCTTATTGGTAAAGGTGAGAACAAAGGCCCGGGTCGGTCTACCCATAGATATAGGAGAGGACAGACTTACAAAAGGGTGGGTCTGCGAGGTCGCGGAGAAGGCAGTGATTGGCTTGGATCTTATACCTGACCTCACACCAAGGAAGTGTGGACGAGCCAGCTACTCGGTTGGCAACAAGGTTAAGTTCTCTTATGGGAAAAGTAACGCACCTCTGCGAGTGTATCAAATTGTGGCCGTCACTCCTCGTTCCGGGAAGGGAACTGCGAACGCGGCAGGAAAGGAACTCCACGAAGTTCTGGTCAACTCCGTGAAGACCGACGGGCATAGTTTTCAGAATAAAATAAACCTTTTGAAGAAATGTTTACAAAAACTTGCATTGGCCTATGACTTTCTCGGTCTATGGCTGTAGCTAGTGCATGATACACATATTTCCTAATATGAACTTGCTGAGTACGCTCGTACTCATTCTATCTCGTTTGAACCCCCTTCTTAGAGCAAGGCACCGAAGGAGAAACTACCGTGGAACTCGAAGACAAAGGAGTCAACTCGCAACGAGATGAAAAATCCAATCAAAGAAGTCAATGGAGTCAACTTCCGTATCAGCTATAATGGAAACCTAGACTAGTAATAGAAGGGAACCTTTCCCTAATCCTAGCACCTAAGTAGCTAGATTTCTATAGCAAGCCAAGTAGCTCTTGAACTTGAGTTAGCAATAAGATAGACTACGAGTCGTTCTTCTGGAGCTTTATTTGAAGTTTTACCTCACTGTAAAGTAGGAGGTTGTGTTGATCTTATGTAAACAGTTCGTGTGTACTTCTATAGACATACCTTGGACTCGCATATGTTTCTGTTGTACCACTCTGAGAGATGTAATATGGGTGGAACGGTGTTTCACTTGTGTTATGTCAACGACTTGTGTACTACACCATGCAGTGGTACGCTGGGTCATCACATCGGTCTGATCAACCGACCCCGCACACGTCTCCGCCAAGCACGTCCCCGAGCACGCGCATACCACCGATTGAGCATCGGGTTGCCGCTGCGTCGCCCCTTCGGGTCGCAGTGCCGCCGCCTTTGGTCCACACTGCTAGCCAACGATGCGCCTTCTGAGGCGCGTACGTCGCTGGTGGCGTCCCGCCGCTGCACCGACTCGCGCCCTGCAGCTACGCCGGCCCCTCAGGTCGTGGCGTCGCCGCACGCGGTCACCTTCGCCGTCCCCCGCGCATCGATGTCCGAGGCCACCACAGCGCCGCCCCTTCGGCGCGGGTCGCCTTCGTCCGCGCATGGTCTTTGTCACGCCGTCTGGTCTTCCTCGCCTACTTCGTGTACCGCCGCCGCGCCTCCACCTCAGGTCGCCGCTGGGCTCGCCAACCACTTCAGGTCGCGCTGGGCTCGCCGATCACCACAACGCCCGTCTAGGCGTCCAGCATGACCACCCCTGGTCACCGCTGGGTTAGCCGCCTTCTACGTCTTCGTACACTACAGCTTTGCCGCCAGCGTCCTCGCCTCTTCCCCGACTACGTCACCTGCTTCTCTGCTCCGACACCCGTCGTCGAGACTCGCCTCTTCCCCGACTTCACCACCTGCTCCTCTACTCCGACATCCGTCGTCGAGACCTCCTCTACTAGTCTACTCCGACATGGCGCGCACTTTGTAATGTTCCCTACCCCCGCACGCCCGGTACTGGCAACACCGGTACGTGTCTTCGTCTCCGACGCGTCCCCGGGCCTGGCAAGATCGGACCGGAGCCTCGTCTTCATCGGCTTCGACGACGTCTTCATCGGCATCGCCTCTACGACTGCTTCGACGCGTCACCGCCGAGTTCTTCTATGCATACTCGGTTCTGGCAAAACCGGAGTATGCCTTCGTCCCCGACGTGCGCCTGGTTCTGGCAAAACCATTGTTGCACTTCGTATTCGACGGCTCAGACTGCATCAACTTCGGCATCGACCATCTCCACAACTGCCTCGGCGCGTCTCCGTCGCTCTCCTCGCGCACTACGCGCTTGCGGCTTCATGTGCGGCTACCTCGACACCGGCACCCGACCACGACATCGACCACGACATCTCCTCGCGCGGCTACCTCGACCAAGGTTGCAGCACCCACGCTCTCGGCTACCTCGACACCGGCATAAAGGGCTACCACCTCGCTTGCGCCTCACCAGCCTCCTCTCCAGTCCAAGCATCCGTGACGCAACTCCGTCCACGACGCTCCCGCTACGACTGCGGGGAAGTGTTAGAGTATACGTACGGTTTAGGTAGTCTAGGATAGAGATAGATCTTGTGTCTTGTCTTGCACTCCAGGATGATTCTTGTACGCCTATATATACTCGCCCATGAGGCTTAATAATACATCCATCATATTCCGCAATCTCTCCTCCCTCTCTATCCTTCTACACCGACAACTCTCTCAGTGGTCTGCTTCCTCGCCGCCCTCCGTCATGATCACCAGCTCCCTCCTTCGCCGAGCCACCTCTTGCGGACTCGATGACACCACACTCGCGCACCCTCTTTGGACGCCAAGTCCATCTCCAGGAGCATTGTCGTCGACGCACTCTCGTCGGCAACGGCAACGAGCCGACCAACTTGCTGCGCTAGATATATTCTGAAGAATGTCCCTGGCGCGTGTTCCTCCATGGGCGCGATATCCATCGGAGTCTAAGCGCGCGCTGCTGCTACTGAAGCTCGGTGAGGAAAGCCACTGCGAGGCTGTGTCCCGCGACGTGCTGATCAAAACTTTCTCCTGGACTTCTACGGCGTGCGCGGAACGGTGAAGCTTGCACGCCGTTAGTTTGACAGGATGGCCAAGCGGGATAATGTATAACTATACCACAAGGTCATTACATTGTTTAACTAAGCTAGATTCTTGGAAGAGCGTCGAGTGTGGATCTGTGTAGGACGAGCCTCTAGCTCATCTTTTTGAAAAATTCAAATATAGCATTTTAATGTTTTAAAAATATTAAAATAAAATTCATATGTAGATTTTTAGATTTAGAGCATACTATTTTAATATCGGAGATACCAATTACATCCAACCTCTGCAACAACGCATTACCCTAGCGGTATTACGGATGCACATAGCCAAAAATAAAAGAAGAATTATAAAAAGGAAAAATCCTGCTACGGTGGTTTAATCCTCGAAACAGCAGTACTAACACCACCAAGAGAGCACCATAAGTCCAACTTCTTCAAAAGCGGCGCTTCCAAAAAAGGAAAAGTGCACAAGTGCTATCGTCACCCGATCAAAGATCTGGGTTTTCACCCTGAACAATGTCCTCGCTCTCAAAACAATGCATTCAATAAGGCCATTGCCATGCACAACCAATTAAAGCCAGACCTTAGATTTTCACCCTGAAAGGTAAGACTTTGGTCTTCTCATGTGCAGTCGTCCCCACTTGCATGCCGATGCTCCAAGTCATGAATCACCAACCCAAATCCTCATCGCCCCAAAGATGGGAACCTCCAATGCTAGTCCTCAGATCTCGGCCTTCATGACATTCTCTGCCGGCACCATGGAACGAGAACATGCCTCATGATATTAACAGCCAGCAGAGCTTCGAAGCGCTCCCTTTAAAACCAAACGGCCAGAGTAAAATACGGGTGCGCACGACCGAATCTCACCCGATCCAGCAGTCTTCAGGCATGAATCGCCCATGGAAGATCGCCGGCGGAGCCTTCCGGAACCCGTCACTCTAGCCAGATCAATGGGGACACACCTCCGATAGATCATCATCTTCACGCAAGTTGGAATCCTAGGACCGCCGCCATTATTCTAGCCGAAACCTGCATCCCCCATGCTGTCGGTCGACTCCAGACGATCGGAGAGATTGGGCTGACCCCTTGCGGCTCAGACGAGCCTAGGGATCAGACCGCACAACGTGATCCCGCCGCCAGAACTTGGCCACGCCCTGCTGCACGGGATCGGCCAGTGTCACCACAGGCTGAGGTCGCGCCGCCGCCTCCAGTGAGCAGCGCCGTACGTCCTCCCCCTTCGCACCTCCCTCCCGCGACAGCGAGCGCCGCCGTGAGCCCGCTCGAACCGCCGCCGCGCCGCCCTGGAGACGGGAACCCCGCGCGATGGGATCCATCCGGGGAGCACCCACCCCAACCGCCGCCTTTGGCAGCTAGGTGTGGCCGCCACCGCCGGCGATGGAAGCGGCGGGGGACGGAGATCAGAGCCACCGCGCTCTCGGGATCTGGGGGCCATCCGGAGCCGCTCTGGCGCGAGCGACCTGGGAGGATAGCCTTCCTCTTTACAGAACCATTCATATGTAGATAATATTGAGTTCTATCAATGTGCAAAAAATTGAACCCTAGATACCATATATATTCGGGGCGATGCAAAAAATAACAAAAACTGAAAGATTTCGAGGTTCCGAATGTTTGCACGGTTCACCATTGTAGATGTCAGATTTTATCATTTTTACATAGCCTAAGTTATGAGGTATTTTAAGTTGAAAATTTCCATGTTGGTATTGCACAGCATTACCAACATCTATATTTATTTTCAGGTCTTGTGAAACATTAAAATGGTATTTGTGATTTTTTCTAAAACGAGATACTCTAAGCTTGTGATTTCCGGAAGAGCTTCAGGATATGAAACCCAACCTACACAAATTCCTAATAGACACTAGTAGCTATAGAGGAAACGAAAAATAATATTGAATTGAGAATTGATTTCACGTGGTACATACTTTATACTTTATATGTTGGGCAAATTAAATTTAATCTTATTTTTTTGTATTGATCAGCCTGGTATTTTCTCATGCTTAAAAAATTCTCCATTTAATTACATGCTTTAAATCTTGGTTAACCATAGCTAAACTCATAAGACTATCATGATACTGATTTAGAACCATATCTTTAATCCTTCTCTTGAAATCAATTTCTCACGACCTTTATCATCAAGGGTTTAACACATAAGATAGAGCATGGTTTAATTCAGTTTCATAGAAGAACTCCATTTTCATTTCTTCTTCATGATTTTATCATATTCACCACTTTAAATCAATCATCTTGATGCCAATACCCAATATATATTTTTATCTTCGCAGCATGCATAACTGAATCGAACACAAGGTATTCAAGCAATACCTCCTACATATAAAACAGAATGAAAAATACTATTAAAATATTAGTTCATTGGAATTGTTATTAATTACGAAAACAACACATAGGTGCAATATACCCTTACACTTTGGAACGTGTGCGATGTGTTCGCGCGGTAGCAGATGGATGACATGTGGACGGTCAAACTGTTTGGGTGTCAACTATCTTTCTCACTGCAAAAAAAAATGACCTTTCATATGCAACCATTGGTCTTAAAAGGCATGTTCTGTACTAGTGTTGGTAGTTAGTTGTATGTGTCTATGCGACCTAATTTGTATGTGAGGGTCACTTGAGAGCATTTGACAAGTGTCTTCAAAAGTAGTTGATGAGCGGGACCAAAGACGACAACTTCATGGATCTCTACCAAGCAACGGGGGTGCTCACTAGTTCATCGCCTTCCTTCTTCCACTTGGCGAGCGGGGCCAACGCTTAATGCCATGGGTGACAACAGTGTGAACTATAAGGACAACGTCACCACTATTTCCTTACATATGCATATGTTATACGTGTACATGGGACATACAGTTTCCTTTAGGGTTAACTTAATAAATGGTTAAGCACAATTTCATAATTTGTCAATGACCATCATACTTATAATTACGAAAGCATAGAGAGTGATCTCAACCCTTAATGTGTTTAAGTTTGGAAAAAAGGTGCACCAAGGCAGAAGTGTTTACAAGGGGTACAGAGTGATCTCATTACATAAATACTTGCCGAAAGAAGGCACTACATGAGTGAAATCTTGCATACAACTTGGTCATGTATCGCTCTTTAGAACTATGATGTCCGCTTCTTTTTTTAGCTGAAAGAAAACATCCATTTGCTCTTAGCATCAACAGACGTACATCGGAGAACGTTATCATCGCATCGACTATACCCAATACACAATCCCACATGTTAGGTTGAAAATTCTCGCTGGACAGCGTAGTGCTTCTGTATAACTCAGCTTCTCGATACATTCTATTCCTAGACCGCAACTCAACTCCATAGTTGACCCAAACATTTCACATAGTTTTACTCGTAAATAAATGAAGTGCTTGTGAGCTGTTTGTCCCTCTACTTGAGTTATGTTTTTATAGGCAGTCCGGTAAGTACATGCGTAGTGACATTGATTTATCATCTCTCCAGCAATATATCTAGTTAGTTATGAAGATAGTAAATCATCATAAGAGCTAGCTTGTATGACTATGATGTTTGCTATTTTCTGCTCAGAGCAAACATCCATTTGTTCTTCCAATTGAGGAGTATGAGTCGGAGAACATTGCCGTTGCTTCGACTATACCTAGTACACAATGCCTCATGTTAGGTCAAAAATACTCAACGCACTTCCCAACACTCCCGTATAAATAAACTTCACGATGCACCCTATTCCCAGACCACACCTCGACTCCATAGTTGACCTGAACATTTCACATAATTTTCCTCACAAATAAATATTATAGCTCGATTTGTTCCTTGTTTGTCCTTCTACTTAAGGCATGTTTTTATAGGCAATGCGGTAAGCAGATACGTAGTGGCATTGATTTATCATATCTCTAGCCATATATGTGGTTATTTATTTATGGCGTGAGTAAATCAGTATAAGCGCTATCAAAAGGGTCTACAACAACTCTGAAACCATGCATGTGATTTTGTAGTTCTAATAATTTAAAGGTCATTATAAATTGCTCATGCCACGTCACAATAATGCAGTCTATTTGTAGTCTAGATAGCTTAAGCTTCTACCGATTTGAGGTTCAGATTGAGCTAGTACAACATCAAAGCTACACTCACAATTTGGTCTGTCAACATGACAAATTAGGCCCCGACTGCTTACATCGATAAGATTTCATGTTTGATCTATTGGAACCATATATTGGCTATCTAATCGTTTTATACCTGGTGCTACACATGACCCTTATGAGCATCTTTACCATCTATCATATTTTTTACCAATCATGGCATATCTCCAGCCCTATTTCATTACCAAGCTACCATGTATCTTTTAACTTCTATGAAGTTTGTAATGATCAGTTCCTCGCCCTATATACACAATGATTCACTATTGGAATATTCTTGATTGGAACATCAGAGTCATCAATTCCCAAGATAGATTGGATGATATCAGACAGAGAGCTAATGAGAGCAACTGTGATTTTATATGTCTGCAGGCAACTAAAAGAGAACACTTTGATCACTCATATATTAGAAAATTTTGTCCTAGAAAACTATCTCACTTCGCTTATACTCCATCTATGGGCAATTCTGGTGGCATTATATAACAATATGGAATGGTAACTTATTTGAGGGCACATTAGTGGATCAGAGCAAACATCACATCACCATGGTATTTGTATGGAAATCGTCAGGTACAACAAGGTTTGTCACTAACATCTATGGCCCTGCCCACAGTAGAAATGAACTTATCACCTGGCTAGCTGACTTGGATTCCTCTAGTATGCGATACTGGATGATTATGGACAACTTTAATTTGATCAGAGAACCAGATGATATAACAGAAGGGGTGGTGACACTAACAATATGCTCATATTCAAAATTCTCATCCCATCACATGATCTTGAAGAAATCCCACTTAAGGGAAGAGCCTACACTTGGAGCAATATGTTACTGGAAAGATTGGGTTGGTTTTCACCTCACCTGAGTGGACTACTAAATTTCCTAACACTTTCCTCTTGCAAGACTTGGTTCTTACCATGTGCCCATCCAAGGTCAGATTGGCACCAATGTCTAGAGGTCTAATCTCTTCAGATCAGCTGCTGGGGCAGCGGCGGGAGGCTCGTCCGTGGCAAAGCGATCCGAGCGGAGTCCTGGCATTGGGGTGGCGGTGGTGGTTTCCACCGGCAGCGCGCCGTGCCGGCGTCGGAGGTGCAGGGGGTGGGCCGGATTTGGAAAAACCCTAGATCGGTCCTATCCTTGTCCTCTCCGCGATATTGGATGTCGATGATGGAGGGCAGGCTGAGCTCAGGTGAGGGATTCTTCGCCTAGTGTCTCCGGCATGGCCGCAACTAACCCGGATGGTCGGTGCCGTTGGGGTCCGATCCGGTCCTCGTATTCTTCTCACACCAAGTTTGAAGACCTGTCAGATACTTTTTCCCGCCAGTCTGGATGGATTGTCGTGTTCTGGAAGGCCCTGCCAGCGAAATTCATTGTGCGAATAATGCCTGGAGATTGCTGGATTGAGTGGTTCGGTCGTGCGCACCCATGTTTTTATCTGGCCGTTTGGTTTAGGAGGGAGCGCTTTGAAGCTCTGCTGGCTGTTAATATCATCAAGCTCGTTTTCTTTCCATGGTGTTAGCGGAGAAGGTCATGAAAGCCGAGATCGGTGGAATAGCTATGGTGGTCGGATCTTGGTGGTGAGGTGGAATTGACTTACACTACAACACAACAAGCATGTAGAGATGCTAATTCTATGGGCTAAAGATGCATTATTTCATCTCTAGAGGGTTGTTAAGGCGTTTCAACAAAGCGTCCTTGAAGCGTCTCCTTATGCACAATCTCAAATAACATTGTGACGCTAGGCTAAGCGTGCTTAGATATCATAGAGATGTTTCAAAAGGACGCTTCACGCTTGAAAGCGTGTCTATATAAAGACGTTTTAGTAAGTACACATTTACAACATTTCTTGTAATTTAGAAATACCGTATTCCTAAGTGTGTACACGTGAGATGTACATAAATTTTGTACACAAACATCATACGATGTCAACCCGGAACCACGTTACCCTCTTCATCGTGTTTGTTGAATTCCGTAGGTAGAATGAAATGTTCCATAAGTTTTCTCCAACAACCCTTTTTCATTCTCTTGCTGACAAAACTGAAACCAACACGTGCCTTGATTGGCTCATTCCATTCCTGGAGGGTGATCGAGACGTTGTCTCTAACAACCACTCCACATTGGTTGATAAACTTTGTATAGTTCTTTTTGGGCTTCAACGGCCTGCCTCGTTCGTCGACAACATCGATGGTCAATGTTTCTCCTTGTTTCATCGTCTGGGTTTTGCCACACGGCTTTGTACTCGATTTTTTCGACGATTCGGAGGGCTAAAAAAAGAAAGAGAGTCGCGTTAATACATATTTATTGAAATCAGTAAATTTGTATCACCAGAGGCTCAATGTATATATATATACCTCGCCGGAGGTGGTTGCTAATTGCAATTATAGATCGTCGTTTGTCGTTTGCCCTCCGGAGGCAAACGTTTCAACAATGTCCATTCCTTCATCACCACCTTGTCGACCTTCACCTTCACCATCAAGGTTCAGATAAGAAGAGACATTGCCTTCTTCATCTTCTTCCGGCACATAAGGAATATCGTCGTTTATGATGGCGGTTATCTGTGCTTCAGCATCCGGATCATAGCTTTCCAAAATCGGGTCTCTATTGTCCGCCATATGTCACTCCTGAAGACATGTAGTAAAAACTAATTAAGTAAAGAAACATAATCTGTAAAAACTAATTGTATAAACATTAGTGTGGCGTGTGAGGACACGCGTGGTGGCGGAAATACTCCGACTGGTGGCGAAAGGGGGGCGGTGGCGGTGGCGAGGACGACACGTATAGAGATCGAGAGGGCGGCGAGGAGGGTGGCGAGGAGGGGCACACGTATACGGAGAGGGTGGCGAGGACCCTAACCCTAAACCCTATACACCATATAGGATCGAAGGACAGCAGCTAGAGTTCGGCGGTGTTCAAGGCGTTCGGCGGTGTTCGAGGCGATTGACGGACGACGACAGTGTCGACAGCGGCGGCGGCAATGCACGGCGGCGGTCGACGGCGCGCACGCGGGGTCGGTGTTATGCGGAGAGAGAGGAGAGAGAGAGAAACACACCGACGACCCCGTGCGCGGGGCGGTGTGTCTCTCTCTCCTCTCGATCTCTCTCTAAAAAAACAAAAAAAGACCAAAAAAAACTGGCCGGCCCGGCGGCCTCTCTCTCTTCCCCTTCTCTAGTTTCTCTCCCTCTCTCTCGATCTCTCTCCCTTATCTGCTTCTCGTCGCTGCCGAGGGGGAGGGCACACGCGGCGAGGGGCGCCAGCGTCGAGACCTGCCGGGAGGGCGGCGCGCGGCAAGGACACGGCCAGGCGCGAGCGAGCTATAGCGGGGTGCGGCCGGAGATATGGCGAGCGGCGTGGCCGCCGGCCGTCGGGACACACGCGATGATGGTGCCGATGCAGATAGGGAAGGGCGACGGTGGTGGCGACTTACATGGTACGGCGGCGTGACTCCGGGGCATGGGCGCGCGGCGTCGTTCCGCGAGAGGTCGATCTCCGAGGGCAGGTCTCCGACGCGAGAGCAGAGTGGCGAAGATGGAGAAGAGAACTCTGTCTCCTGTCTTCCCCCCCCGCTTCCCGCCATTTCTTCCAGCCTCTGTCTTCCCGCCTCCTTCCTTTCACGGGCTTGCAGGAAAATTTTCCCGAGGCGCTGCAGCAAAGTGGACACCACTGTTTTGGTTGGTTCTCTTTTTATCTTGAGCGATCGTGTAAAATATATTCTCATTTATCTCGTACGCTTGGAAAGTTGATATAGTCGAAAATGTAGACTTGGCCAACATGTACAGCTGATCTCCAACATCATTGTCATTCATTAAATGATTTCGCAACCAACCGCCAAAATTCTCCATGTGGGCCTTTGTAATCCAGGATTCAGGCTTCCCCGTGTTGTTCGATCGTAACATATTCTTGTGTTCCTCGAAGTGCGGAGCCACCAAGCTTGAATTTTGTAGAACTGTGTGTGCGCTTCAATCATAGAATGACCGTCCATACATATCGTTGATTTCCTTCCGATCGTGCCTTTTCCACTTAGTCTCCCCTCGTTCCGCGATTGAGGAAGACCAATCGGCTTAAGGTCAGGAACATAGTCAACACAAAACTCAATTACCTCCTCATTTCCATAGTCCTTGGTGATGCTTCCTTCTGGCCTAGCACGTTTACAGACATAATACTCCCATGAACCTCTCAAAGAGGAACATATTGTGTAGAAATACAGGACCAAGAATGGAAATCTGTTCGACTAGGTGAACCAGGAGGTGCGTCATAATATTTAAGAAGGATGGTGGGAACACCAACTCGAAACTGACAAGATATTGGACCACATCGTTCTGTAACCGTGGTAGATCTTCTGGATTGATTACCTTCTGAGAGATTGCATTGAGGAATGCACATAGCTTCACAATGGCTACTCTAACATTTTTCGGTAGGAGCCCCCTCAAAGCAGTCGGAAGCAATTGCGTCATAATCACGTGGCAGTCGTGACACTTCAGGTTTTGGAACTTTTTCTCCGCCATATTTATTATTCACTTTATATTCCCAAAATATAGGTTTCTTCTTCCACATGGGTGCGTGCCCGTCAACTCCCTGCGAAACTGATTGTCCGCCAGGACCCTTTCCAAAGATGACTTTCAAATCCTTGACCATATCAAATACATCAGCACCAGTACGTTTCGCAGTGCTTCGACCGGTGATCTCGCCTTGCCGTTGAAATGCTTGCCTTTCTTTCTTAAGTTATGATATCGGGAAAGAAATCAACGATGCCCTGTGTACACATTCTTCTTACAATTACCCAAATATATACTTTCGGTCTCATGTAAGCAAGTACGTGCATGCATTGTATCCCTTATTTGTCTGTCCCGAAAGGTTACTAAGATCATGCCAATCATTGATGGTTACGAAAAGCAACGCTCGTAGGTCAAATTCCTCTTATTTGTGATCATCCCACACACGTACACTAGGTCTGCCCCACAACTGTAAAAGTTTATCAACTAATGGCCTTAGGTACACATCGATATCGTTACCAGGTTGCTTCGGACATTGGATGAGCACTAACATCATAATGAACTTCCGCTTCATGCACAACCAAGGAGGAAGATTGTAGATGCATAGAGTCACGGGCCAGGTGCTATGGCTGGAGCTCTGCTCGCCAAACGGATTCATGCCATCTGTACTTAGACCAAATCTTATATTCCTTGCATCACCGCAAAATCTTTGAACTCTCTCGTCGATCTTTCTCCATTGTGTTCCATCAGCGGGGTGTCTCAACTCCCCGTCCGACTTACGGTCCTCTTTGTGCCTCGTAACAACTTGACATGCTCTTTATTCCTGAACAGACGTTTCAACCGTGGTATTATAGGAGCATACCACATCACCTTGGCGGGAACCCTCTTCCTAGGTTTCTGGCCCTCAACATCGTCACCAGGGTCATCTCCTCTGATCTTATAACGCAATGTAGTGCATACCGGGCATTCATTCAAATTCTCGTATTCACCGCGGTACAGGATGCAGTCGTTAATGCATGCATGTATCTTCTGCCTCTAAACCTAGAGGGCAGTACAACCTTCTTTGCTTCGTACGTACTGGCGGGCAACCCGTTATTCTTTGGAAGCATATTCTTCATTATTTTCAGCAACTTTTCAAATCCTGAGTCAAATATGTTGGAGATATGCCCAAGAGGCAATAATAAAAGTGGTTATTATATATCTTTATGTTTATGATAAATGTTTATATACCATGCTATAATTGTATTGACCGAAACATTGATACATATGTGATATGTAAACAACAAAGAGTCCCTAGTATGCCTCTTAACTAGCTTGTTGATTAATGGATGATTAGTTTCATAATCATGAACATTGGATGTTATTAATAACAAGGTTATATCATTGTATGAATGATGTAATGGATACACCCATATTAAGCGTAGCATAAGATCTCGTCATTAAGTTATTTGCTATAAGCTTTCGATACATAGTTACCTAGTCCTTATGACCATGAGATCATGTAAATCACTTATACCGGAAAAGTACTTTGATTACACCAAACGCCACTGCGTAAATGGGTGGTTATAAAGGTGGGATTAAGTATCCGGAAAGTATGAGTTGAGGCATATGGATCAACAGTGGGATTTGTCCATCCCGATGACGGATAGATATCCTCTGGGCCCTCTCGGTGGAATGTCGTCTAATGTCTTGCAAGCATATGAATAAGTTCATAAGAGACCACATATCACGGTACGAGTAAAGAGTACTTGTCAGGAGACGAGGTTGAACAAGGTATAGAGTGATACCGAAGATCAAACCTTTGGACAAGTAAAATATCGCGAGACAAAGGGAATTGGTATTGTATGTGAATGGTTCATTCGATCACTAAAGTCATCGTTGAATATGTGGGAGCCATTATGGATCTCCAGCATCCCGCTATTGGTTATTGGTCGGAGTGAGTACTCAACCATGTCCGCATAGTTCACGAACCGTAGGGTGACACACTTAAAGTTGGATGTTGAAATGGTAGTACTTGAATATGGAATGGAGTTCGAATATTTGTTCGGAGTCCCGGATGAGATCCCGGACATCACGAGGAGTTCCGGAATGGTCCGGAGAATAAGATTCATATATAGGATGTCATTTTATGTGAATTAAAATGTCGCGGAAGGTTCTATGGAAGGTTCTAGAAGGTTCTAGAAAAGTCCGGAAGAAACCACCAAGGAAGGTGGAGTCCACATGGGACTCCACCTCCATGGCCGGCCAACCCTAGTGGGGGAGGAGTCCCAAGTGGACTCCCCCTTAGGGGGCCGGCCACCCCCCCATATGGGAGGTGGAACTCCCACCTTTGGTGGGAGTCCTAGCTTGGCTAGGTTTCCCCTCCCTTTGGAAGGTTTTTGGTTCGGGTCTTATTCGAAGACTTGGACACCAACTCTTGGGGTTCCACCTATATAATGAGGGCCAAGGGGAGGGGCCGGCCACCTAAAACACCACCAAGGTGGCCGCACCCCATAGTGGCCGGCGCCCCTCTCCCCAAACCCTAGCCTCCCCGCTCCTCCACTTCCCGCACGCTTAGCGAAGCTCCGCCGGACTTCTCCACCACCACCGACACCACGCCGTCGTGCTGTCGGATTCAAGAGGAGCTACTACTTCCGCTGCCCGCCGGAACGGGGAGGTGGACGTCGTCTTCATCAACAACCGAACGTGTGACCGAGTACGGAGGTGCTGCCCGTTCGTGGCGCCGGAACCGATCGTGATCAAGATCTTCTACGCGCTTTGCAAGCGGCAAGTGAACGTCTACCGCAGCAACAAGAGCCTCATCTTGTAGGCTTTGGAATCTCTTCAAGGGTGAGACTCGATACCCCCTCGTTGCTACCGTCTTCTAGATTGCATCTTGGCTTGGATTGCGTGTTCGCGGTAGGAAAATTTTTGTTTTCTATGCAACGTTATCCTACAAGTGGTATCGCAGCCGTGTCTATGCATAGATGGTTGCACGAGTAGAACACAATGGTTTTGTGGGCGTTGATGCTCTTGTTATCTTTAGTTGAGTACTTTGCATCTTTATGGCATAGTGGGATGAAGCGGCTCGGACTAACTTTACATGACCGCGTTCATGAGACTTGTTCCTCGTTCGACATGCAACTTGTATTGCATAAGAGGCTTTGCGGGTGTCTCGTCTCTCCTACTATAGTAAAGATTCAATTTACTCTTCTATTGACAACATTAGTATCAACGTTGTGGTTCATGTTCGTAGGTAGATTAGATCTATATCGAAAACCCTAAACCACGTAAAATATGCAAACCAAATTAGAGAGCGTCTAACTTGTTTTTGCAGGGTTTGGTGATGTGATATGGCCATAATGTGATGATGAATATGTATGAGATGATCATTATTGTATTGTGGCAACCGGCAGGAGCCTTATGGTTGTCTTTATATTTCATGTTGAGTAGTATTTCAAAGTAGTTGTAATAGTTGCTACATGGAGGACAATCATGGAGACGGCGCCATTGACCTTGACGCTACGCCGACGATGATGGAGATCATGCCCGAAGATGATGGAGATCATGTCCGTGCTTTGGAGATGAAGATCAAAGGCGCAAAGACAAAAGGGCCATAACATATCACATATGAACCGCATGTGATGTTAATCCTTTTATGCATCTTATTTTGCTTAGATCGCGACGGTAGCATTATAAGATGATCCCTCACTAAAATCTCAAGATAATAAAGTGTTCATCCTTAGTAGCACCGTTATCAAGTCTTGTCGTTTCGAAGCATCTCGTGATGATCGGGTGTGATAGATTCAATAAGTACATACAACGGGTGCAAGACAGTTTTGCACATGCGGATACTAAGGTGGCCTTGACGAGCCTAGCATGTACGGACATGGTCTCGGAACACATGATACCGAAAGGTAGAGCATGAATCATATGATTGATATGATGAACACTTTGAGTGTTCGCCATTGAAATCACACCTTTTCTCGTGATGATCGGGTTTAGGTGCGGTAGATTTGGTTCGTGTGATCACTAAGACAATGCGAGGGATATTGTTTTGAGTGGGAGTTCATCTAGATTTTTAATTATGTTGAATTAAAATTTGAACTCAATTTGTCATAAACTTAGTCTAAACTATTGCAAATATATGTTGTAGAGATGGCGTCCCCAATCAATTTTAACCAGTTCCTAGAGAAAGAAAAGCTTAAGAGCAACGGTAGCAACTTCACCGACCGGTTCCGTCATGTGAGGATCTTCCTCTCCGGCGGAAATCCGCAATATGTGCTTGATGCACCGCTAGGTGACCCTCCCGCGAAACCGAAACCGATGAAGTAAAAGCTGTTTACGAGACTCGGAAAACTCGATACTCTCAAGTTCGAGGTGCCATCCCGTGCAGCTCTGGAATCCGATCTTCAAAAACGTTTTGAGCACCACGATCCTCATGAGTTGATGAATGAGCTGAAAGCTATTTTTGAGACTCATGCGACCGTGGAATGCTATGAAGCATCGAAACATTTCTTCAGCTGTATGATGGAAGAAGGCAGCTCCATTAGT
The DNA here is from genome assembly GCF_022539505.1 of Lolium rigidum. Taxonomy (NCBI): domain Eukaryota; kingdom Viridiplantae; phylum Streptophyta; class Magnoliopsida; order Poales; family Poaceae; genus Lolium; species Lolium rigidum. Next base: position 302,949,581 of record NC_061510.1, on the reverse strand, counting down.
GAGCACATGCTCGCCATGACCGGGCATGCGAAGAAACTCGGTGACTTGGGAATAGTGATTCCTAACAGATCGGGGATTAATCGTGTCCTTCAATCACCGCCACCAAGTTACAAGAACTTTGTGATGAACTACAATATGCAGAACATGAACAAGGAGTTACCCGAACTCTTTGGCATGCTAAAAGCTGCTGAGATTGAGATCAAGAAAGAGCACCAAGTGTTGATGGTCAACAAGACCACCAGCTTCAAGAAACAGGGCAAGTCTAAGGGAAAATTCAAGAAGGGTGGCAAGAAAGCTGCCACGCCTCCTATGAAACCTAAGAACGGCCCTAAGCCCGATGCTCGAGTGCTATTACCGCAAGGAGAAGGGACACCGGAAGCGTAATTGCTCCAAGTATTTGGCGGATCTCGAAGAGCGGCCTTGTCAAGAAGAAGAAAGAAGGTATATCCGATATACATGTTATAGATGTTCATTTCACCGGTTCTCGTTCTAGTACCTGGGTATTTGATACTCGGTTCGGTTGCTCATATTTGTAACTCGAAACAGGAACTAAAGAATAAACGACAACCGCCGAAAGATGAAGTGACGATGCGCGTTGGAAACGGATCCAAGGTCAATGTGATCGCAATCGGCACACTTCCTCTACATCTACCTTCGGGATTAGTTTTAAGCCTAAATAATTGTTATTATGTACCTGCGTTGAGCATGAACATTATATCTCGGATCTTGTTTAATGCAAGACGGTTATTCATTCAAGTCTCGAGAATAATGGTTGTTCTATTTTTATGAATAATATCTTTTATGGTCGAGCACCCGAAAAGAATGGCTTATTTCTATTAGATCTCGATAGTAGTGATACGCATATACATAACATTGATGCTAAGCGAATTAAATTGAATGATAATTCTACTTATATGTGGCACTCGTCGTCTTGGTCATATTGGAGTGAAACGCATGAAGAAACTCCATACCGATGGATTACTTGAATCACTTGACTTTGAGTCACTTGATAGATGCGAAGCATGTCTAATGGGAAAAATGACTAAGACTCCATTTTCTCGGTATGATGGAGCGAGCTACCGACTTATTGGAAATCATACATACCGATGTGTGCGGACCAATGAGTGTAGCATCGCGCGGTGGTTATCGTTATGTTCTAACCTTCACGGATGATCCGAGTAGATATGGGTATATCTATTTCATGAAACATAAATCCGAAACTTTCGAGAAGTTTAAGGAATTCCAAAGTGAAGTAGAAAATCAACGTAACAAGAAGATTAAATTTCTACGATCTGATCGTGGAGGTGAATATCTCGAGTTATGAGTTTGGCATGCATTTAAAGAAATTCGGAATACTTTCACAATTGACACCGCCGGGAACACCACAACGAAACGGTGTGTCCGAACGTCGTAATCGAACTCTCTTAGATATGGTTCGTTCTATGATGTCTCTTACTGATTTGCCGTTATCATTTTGGAGTTATGCATTAGAGACAGACTCGCATTCACTTTAAATAGAGCACCATCAAAATCCGTAGAAACGACACCGTATGAATTATGGTTTAATAAGAAACCTAAGTCAGTCGTTCCTTAAAGTTTGGGGTTGCGAAGCCTATGTAAAAAAGTTACAACCGGACAAGCTAGAACCCAAAGCGGAGAAATGCGTCTTCATAGGATACCCTAAGGAAACTATAGGGTACACTTTCTATCACAGATCCAAAGGCAAAATCTTTGTTGCTAAGAACGGAACCTTTCTTGAGAAAGAATTTCTCACGAAAGAAGTGACTGGAAGAAAAGTAGAACTCGATGAGATTGATGAATCTATACTCGTTGATCAGAATAGCGCAAGCATCGGAAGTTGTACTCGTACCGCCTACACCGGCAACAGAGGAAGCTAATGATAATGATCATGAAACTTCGAACGAGGAAACTATCGAACCTCGCAGATCGACAAGGGAACGTGCCACTCCTGATTGGTATGATCCTTGTCTAAATGTCATGATTGTAGATAACAATGATGAGGACCGTGCGACGTATGAAGAAGCGATGATGAGCCCAGATTCCAACAAATGGCAAGAAGCCATGAAATCCGAAATGGGATCCATGTATGATAACAAAGTATGGACTTTGGTAGACTTACCTGATAGCCAAAAGGCTGTCGAGAATAAATGGATCTTCAAGAGAAAAACAGATGCCGATGGTAATATTACCGTCTATAAAGCTCGACTTGTCGCAAAGGGTTTCCGACAAATTCAAGGTGTTGACTACGATGAGACTTTCTCACCGGTAGCGAAGCTAAAATCTGTGAGGATTTTGTTAGCAATAGCTGCATTTTTCGATTATGAGATTTGGCATATGGATGTCAAAACAGCATTCCTTAATGGAGACATTGAGGAAGAGTTGTATATGGTACAACCCAAAGGTTTTGTCGATCCTAAAAATGCCGACAAAGTATGCAAACTTCAGCGTTCAATCTATGGACCGAAGCAAGCATCAAGAAGTTGGAACCGACGTTTTGATAAGGTGATCAAAGACTTCGGGTTTATGCAAGGTCATGGAGAGGCCTCGTATTTACAAGAAAGTGAGTGGGAGCTCCGTAGCATTCCCGATATTATATGTAGATGACATATTATTGATTGGGAATGATATAGAACTATTAAGCAAAGTGTAAAAGGTTATTTGAATAATAGTTTTTCAATGAAAGACCTTGGTGAAGCATCATATATATTAGGCATCAAGATTTATAGAGATAGATCAAGACGCCTAATAGGGCTATCACACAAGTACATACCTGGACAAGATTCTAAAGAAGTTTAGAATGGACGAAAGTAAGAAAGGGTTTTTACCTATGTTACTGTGCAAGGTCTTGAGTAAGACTCAAGGACCGGCTACGGCAGTAAGAAAGAGAAAGGATGAGTCGATCCCCTATGCTTCGGCAGTAGGCTCTATTATGTATGCCATACTATGTACAAGACCGGATATAGCGCATGCCGTTAGTTTGACTAGCGTATATGAAAGTGATCCAGGAATGGAGCACTGGACAGCGGTCAAGAATATCCCGAAGTACTTGAAAAGAACTAAGGATATGTTTCTTTGTTATGGAGGTGACCAAGAGCTCGTTGTAACAAGTTACACCGATGCAAGTTGGAACACTGATCCTGATGACTCTAAGTCACAGTCCGGGTACGTGTTTATATTGAATGGTGCTGCAGCAAGTCGGGCAAGCTCAAGCAAGGCACGGTGGCGAAGTCTTCAACAGAATCGGAGTACATAGCGGCTTCAGAGGCTTCATCAGAAGCGGTATGGATGAAGAGGTTCATTGTAGAGCTCGGTGTGGTTCCTAGTGCATTGGACCCACTAGTCATATATTGTGACAACATGGGTGCCATCGCCAATGCACAAGAACCAAGGTCACACAAGAGGCTGAAGCATATCAAGCTGCGTTACCACTCGATTCGCGAGTACATCGAAGATGGAGAAGTAAAGATTTGCAAAGTACACACTGATCTGAATGTAGCAGATCCGTTGACTAAAGATCTCCCTAGGGCAAAGCATGACCAACACCGAATGCCATGGGTGTTAGGTTCCTTACAATGTAATCTAGATTATTGACTCTAGTGCAAGTGGGAGACTGTTGGAGATATGCCCAAGAGGCAATAATAAAAGTGGTTATTATATATCTTTATGTTTATGATAAATATTTATATACCATGCTATAATTGTATTGACCGAAACATTGATACATGTGTGATATGTAAACAACAAAGAGTCCCTAGTATGCCTCTTAACTAGCTTGTTGATTAATGGATGATTAGTTTCATAATCATGAACATTGGATGTTATTAATAACAAGGTTATATCATTGTATGAATGATGTAATGGATACACCCATATTAAGCGTAGCATAAGATCTCGTCATTAAGTTATTTCGCAGGCTTCGACCGGTGATCTGCCTTGCCGTTGAAATGCTTGCCTTTCTTTCTTAAGTTATGATATCGGGAAAGAAATCAACGATGCCCCAGGTACACATTCTTCTTACAATTACCCAAATATATACTTTCAGTCTCATGTAAGCAGTGCGTGCATGCATTGTATCCCTTATTTGTCTGTCCCGAAAGGTTACTAAGATCATGCCAATCATTGATGGTTACGAAAAGCAACGCTCGTAGGTCAAATTCCTCTTATTTGTGATCATCCCACACACGTACACCAGGTCTGCCCCACAACTGTAAAAGTTTATCAACTAATGGCCTTAGGTACACATCGATATCGTTACCAGGTTGCTTCGGACATTGGATGAGCACTAACATCATAATGAACTTCCGCTTCATGCACAACCAAGGAGGAAGATTGTAGATGCATAGAGTCACGGGCCAGGTGCTATGGCTGGAGCTCTGCTCGCCAAACGGATTCATGCCATCTGTACTTAGACCAAATCTTATATTCCTTGCATCACCTGCAAAATCTTTGAACTCTCTGTCGATCTTTCTCCATTGTGTTCCATCAGCGGGGTGTCTCAACTCCCCGTCCGACTTACGGTCCTCTTTGTGCCTCGTAACAACTTGACATGCTCTTTATTCCTGAACAGACGTTTCAACCGTGGTATTATAGGAGCATACCACATCACCTTGGCGGGAACCCTCTTCCTAGGTTTCTGGCCCTCAACATCGTCACCAGGGTCATCTCCTCTGATCTTATAACGCAATGTAGTGCATACCGGGCATTCATTCAAATTCTCGTATTCACCGCGGTACAGGATGCAGTCGTTAATGCATGCATGTATCTTCTGCCTCTAAACCTAGAGGGCAGACAACCTTCTTTGCTTCGTACGTACTGGCGGGCAACCCGTTATTCTTTGGAAGCATATTCTTCATTATTTTCAGCAACTTTTCAAATCCTGAGTCAAATATGTTGGAGATATGCCCAAGAGGCAATAATAAAAGTGGTTATTATATATCTTTATGTTTATGATAAATGTTTATATACCATGCTATAATTGTATTGACCGAAACATTGATACATATGTGATATGTAAACAACAAAGAGTCCCTAGTATGCCTCTTAACTAGCTTGTTGATTAATGGATGATTAGTTTCATAATCATGAACATTGGATGTTATTAATAACAAGGTTATATCATTGTATGAATGATGTAATGGATACACCCATATTAAGCGTAGCATAAGATCTCGTCATTAAGTTATTTGCTATAAGCTTTCGATACATAGTTACCTAGTCCTTATGACCATGAGATCATGTAAATCACTTATACCGGAAAGGTACTTTGATTACACCAAACGCCAGTGCGTAAATGGGTGGTTATAAAGGTGGGATTAAGTATCCGGAAAGTATGAGTTGAGGCATATGGATCAACAGTGGGATTTGTCCATCCCGATGACGGATAGATATACTCCGGGCCCTCTCGGTGGAATGTCGTCTAATGTCTTGCAAGCATATGAATAAGTTCATAAGAGACCACATATCACGGTACGAGTAAAGAGTACTTGTCAGGAGACGAGGTTGAACAAGGTATAGAGTGATACCGAAGATCAAACCTCGGACAAGTAAAATATCGCGAGACAAAGGGAATTGGTATTGTATGTGAATGGTTCATTCGATCACTAAAGTCATCGTTGAATATGTGGGAGCCATTATGGATCTCCGGATCCCGCTATTGGTTATTGGTCGGAGTGAGTACTCAACCATGTCCGCATAGTTCACGAACCGTAGGGTGACACACTTAAAGTTGGATGTTGAAATGGTAGTACTTGAATATGGAATGGAGTTCGAATATTTGTTCGGAGTCCCGGATGAGATCCCGGACATCACGAGGAGTTCCGGAATGGTCCGGAGAATAAGATTCATATATAGGATGTCATTTTATGTGAATTAAAATGTCGCGGAAGGTTCTATGGAAGGTTCTAGAAGGTTCTAGAAAAGTCCGGAAGAAACCACCAAGGAAGGTGGAGTCCACATGGGACTCCACCTCCATGGCCGGCCAACCCTAGTGGGGGAGGAGTCCCAAGTGGACTCCCCCTTAGGGGGCCGGCCACCCCCCATATGGGAGGTGGAACTCCCACCTTTGGTGGGAGTCCTAGCTTAGCTAGGTTTCCCCTCCCTTTGGAAGGTTTTTGGTTCGGGTCTTATTCGAAGACTTGGAGACCAACTCTTGGGGATCCATCTATATAATGAGGGCCAAGGGGGAGGGGCCGGCCACCTAAAACACCACCAAGGTGGCCGCACCCCATAGTGGCCGGCGCCCCCCCTCTCCCCAAACCCTAGCCGCCCCGCTCCTCCACTTCCCGCACGCTTAACGAAGCTCCGCCGGACTTCTCCACCACCACCGACACCACGCCGTCGTGCTGTCGGATTCAAGAGGAGCTACTACTTCCGCTGCCCGCTGGAACGGGGAGGTGGACGTCGTCTTCATCAACAACCGAACGTGTGACCGAGTACGGAGGTGCTGCCCGTTCGTGGCGCCGGAACCGATCGTGATCAAGATCTTCTACGCGCTTTTGCAAGCGGCAAGTGAACGTCTACCGCAGCAACAAGAGCCTCATCTTGTAGGCTTTGGAATCTCTTCAAGGGTGAGACTCGATACCCCCTCGTTGCTACCGTCTTCTAGATTGCATCTTGGCTTGGATTGCGTGTTCGCGGTAGGAAAATTTTTGTTTTCTATGCAACGTTATCCTACAAAATAGACCTTCATGTGCCTTCTATTTCAGCAAATCCAGTGTGCAGCCCAGCTTTTTCAGACCATTATCGCATCCTGGGTACATCGATTTTTTTTGTGATCCTCTAACATGCGATCCAAATTCTCCCTCTCCTTTTCAGTTTCGCAGCCTCTCTGTGCATCAGCAATGGTACGACCACGATCATCAGCGAGCTTATCACGTGCCTCTTCTTCACCTTGCCCTTCACCTTCCCCTTCTGCTTCCCCTCCTTCAGCGTCCTCCATGAAAGTATCACCGAAATGATCGGGATAGTTGTCATCGATATCATCCCCTTCTTCATCTTCTTCCATTCTAACCCCTCTTTGTCCATGCTTGGTCCAACAATTATAGCTTGGCATGAAACCGTGCCGAAGCAGGTGCACGTGAACGGTTCTTGAGGAAGAGTAACCCTTCTTATTCTTACAGTCAGCACATGGACATATAACAAAAAACCCCCTGCTTGTCCGTATTAGCCACTGTGAGGAAATCATTCAAACCCGTAATGAACTCGACCGAGAGTCGGTTACCGTACATCCATTGCCGATTCATCTGCATTATTATTATATAAAGTATATAATTAACCATCATGCATTTTTTAAACTAATTAACTAGCTAGAAATAATAGAAATTAAATTATGAACTACACACATGCATATTTTATCAATGACACATGAAAGGTTCAAGTTGCTAACCGCGATCGAGGAGGAAAAATAAATGAGAAAGCTTGAGTGTGGCTCGGACACTTCATATCATGTTTGTTTCATGCTCTCGGGCATTTCATCGAACACCTTGTGTGCATAAGAGGATCAAAGCCAAACACACCACCCCTTGTGAATAGAAGTGGAACACCAAGTGGCTAAGTGAACTGTGCTGCAGTTTATTTATAGGAGTGGGCCTTTACTCCCGGTTAGCCTGGCCAACCGCGACTAAAGGTTCTCGGGCCCCCAACTGTCGACCGAGCCCGCTGGGCCAGACCTTCAGTCGCGATTCGCCTGCAGAACCGCGACTAAAGACCCCATTACTCGCGGTTCCAATATTTTGGATACTAATGGGGTGGTATGGAAGCCCCTTTTTCTACTAGTGCAATGTCTACGACTTCCTAATTGTTATGTCCTTTGCAGTTGATAGATTTTAGGTATGGCTTAACTACGGTGTTTGCATTACTTCATTTCCAAGAAAACCTTGCTTTGCTCTTCCCATCGATAGCCCAAAGTTAGACAACAACACGAGTAGCTTGACCTTATACAATACATTGTACCTCTAGTTGCGTCGAAAATACTAGATGCGCAAGCGATTGTTGACATATAACTCAACTTCTCGATGCATCTTATTCCTAATTGTCCTAAATATTGCACATATTGTTTTCCCGCAAAAAGTAGTGTGTGTATGAGTTGTGTCTCTTGCTACAGAAGTCCTTTCTTTATAGATGGGCTGCTAACTACGTGGGTAGAGTGACATTTACTCTTTGCTATCCCTTGAAGTATATGTCGAGTTATGTATGGTGTGAGTAAATCAGTTAAAGGGCTAGCCAAGACTCTAGCGGGAATACCAAATAAATACATGTGCTTTTGTTATAGTGATGTACCTGTATGCCATTACTCACTGCTCATGCCTCCTTGCAATCATGCGGTCTATATGTACTCGTAGCCTATAAATAGCTTAGCTTCTCCCCACATGAGGTTCAGATCAGACTAGCAGTACACGTAGACAGTGGAAAGCTTGGCCAACTTCCTTTTGTTTTCAAGGAGAGAAAGAGCGAATGAAATGAGGATGGCGCACGGTTGATGTGTTGCCTGATGGCAATAGCATCTAGAAATAGGATGCACTGGGAATAATATGAGAATAACTAAGTCATCGACGTGTGCAAGTGAGGGCAGCTGATCATCATGTCATCCTCGATGCGAGAATCCCCGAGTGGAGTTGCAAGAGCAAGTACCAACTCTCCCGAACATAGTCGAATGAATCTTGCATGATGTAAGTCCTGCCCGTGGAGCCTCCCGACAACTCTGTTGCCTCGTGGTTGCCCTAGGGATCATCTCGATTGGCCGAGATGGGGAGTGACGGCTGTCAGGGTAGGCTCCTACGCCTTCCACCAGGGGCACACCGACCAACCCAGACCAGGAGGACCAGCGGCTGGCCGGGGGACTGGTCATCCTAGTATTGCTCGATTGATTCGTTCATTGAGAAGCCCATCCTAGTTTTTCAAGATTACAAGTGAGCTTAGCACGCAACACCCAAATCTTCTGTAGGGGAACAGTTATGTTTAGTGGTCATGTGGACTTCCCAAAAGAAATGACAATGTGTCTGCCCTATTTGTCGCGTTGACCATACAAGGATGAAGCAACTATTAAATCATCATTCTTGTCTGCCAGCTTATTCGAAATAGTGTCTTTGTTCTGGGATGGAGATTGCGTAAGTTTTTGCTCCATGCAAGTATAATTAGCTTAGAGCATCCCTTTACCTCCAAGAGTAACGTAATATCTTTGCTATCTCTTGCAGAGTGTATGTCTAGAGGAAAGCTGTTTGATAACCTGCATAATATCCTGGACCTCCCAATCACTAGTAGGAAAACCATTATAGGTAGAAATAGCATCCGTAGCGCACTAAAGTGTGCATGCGCCACAAAATTATTTTTGTGGCGTATGCAGAATAATGCGCCACAAAATTTAATAGAATTCTGTGGCGCACCTGCAGCATATGCGCCACAGAAAGTGTACATTCTGTGGCGCACATACGCTTGTGCGCTACAGAAAGTTTGTGGGACCCACGCGGGGTCCACCACTGCACATGGGTGAAGGATATTTCTGTGGCACATATTGGTACATGCGCCACAGAATACCCTGTGGGGGACCACCCCGACTTCACGAGGCCAAGAAGTTCCACTTTCTGTGGCGCATATCAGCATATGCGCTACAGAATGTGCACAATAGATCTAGGCTTTTAGGGCAGCTTTCCCATCTTCTCCTTCCACCCACCACCCTTTTCATTCTTGTCTCCTCCAATCAGTTCGTGTTGCTCCTCTCTCCCACTCCATTTTGGTCATATTTTCCTCCATTGTTGATAGCTCTAAGCCTATTTTTGTGGGCATATTTGTAAGGGGAAGCCACTCCAACTTGTAGCTCCTCCACTTTCCCTCTTGCATGCTCCATTGTTTTCTCTCCACCATCCCATCCTCTTGCTCCACCATGATTGGTAGATTTGTGAGATGTTGAGTACTATTGGATGCATGTTTTGTGTGTATGGATGTTTTGTAGGCAAAGATTATCGCGCTCCCGGATGGTTTGCGGTGGCGAGACGATGATGTTTCTACGTTGAGCTTTGTGTTGTGGTTGAATGTTTGCTTGCGAAGAAGCTTATTTGTGTTGTTGGTGTTGTTGGTTTGTGCCGGCGTGGTGCATGGATGTTTGCTGAAATTTTGATTCATTTCCATTTCGGCAAATTTTTGCATTAGCCACATGTCCTACTTTTAGGATAGGTCATGCCGAAATTTTCCGGCGATCATGCATGCATGCATGTGTGTTTGTGCATGGTGTGTGTGGTTCTAATTAACTCTTTTTTGCTCTATGTATGACGCGCAGTCAACCATTGTCGTCCATATGAGGGAAGGTCAAGTGGTTAGATACAAGGTGAACGCAAAGGCCGACATGGTTAGGAACAACAGGACCCTGATAAGATGTCCGTGTCGAAATTGCGGACTCCGGTAGTGGATCGACCCTGATTCTGGACAACTGGAGGAAGACCTGCTCAGGCGCGGTTTCATGCTCGGCTTCAATGAGGAGCTGGCGGCAAATGTTGGTAATGAAGAAGAGGCCGACATCGGGCGAGAAGATGAAGAGTCTCCCGAACATGGTGTTCATCATGAGGAAGGAGAGGCCGATGAAGGAGATGATGATGCTGGAGCAGATGGTGGTGGAGAAGCCGAGAGCACGCAGACGCCGCTAACGTCAGCCTTGCGGGACCCTCATGTTCAAGAACTGCTCCTGAAGGACACGGGCAACGCCAAACCTGAAGCCAAGCTGGCGCAAATAGAGGTAGACGGGATGACTCCATTGTATCCTGGGTGTCAGCCCGAGTATACACTCTTGAGTGTAATGCTCGAGTGTTTGGAGATGAATGCGGAACACAAATGGACCGACAGCAGCTTCAGCGATAACATGAAATACTGGCACGCTCGTCTTCCCAAGGACAACACATTGCCAACAAGTATCGACGAGGCCAAGAAAATAGTTTGCCCACTCGACCTACCGCACGTAAAGTACCATGCATGCATCAATGATTGTGCACTTTATCGAATGATTACAAGGACAGAACCACATGTCCGGTGTGCGGCCAAGGACGGTACAAGAGAGGGAACAAGAAAGTTCCTCGAAAAGTTGTCTGGTACTTTCCTATCACTCCCCATGTGCAGCGGTATTTCGTAGATCCTAAGGAAGCAAAGCTCATGCAATGGTACGCGGAAAGGGAGAAGCCCGCAGATGATCCGGAGAAGGGCAAGATCCTGACACACCCTGCAGACGCTAGCCAGTGGAATGCGTTGGACATTGAGTTCGCAGATGAGTTCGGGAGCGAACCGAGGAACGTTCATCTGGGCATGAGCACCGATGGACTCAATCCCTTTGGAAACCAGAGTAGCACGCATAGCACCTGGCCCGTGTTTGTATGGCCATACAACCTCCCCCGGCTATGCACAAAGTAGCGGTACATACACATGAGTATTCTTATTCAGGGGCCGAAGCAATCGGGTGTCAACATGCATCTGTATCTCGGTATGTTGAAAGAGGAGTTAGCCACACTGTGGGAGACACCGGCCCGTACGTGGGACGCATATAAAATAGATTATTTCCCTCTCAGAGCCGCATTGCTCACGACAGTGCAGGACTATCCTGGTTACGCATATGTATCGTGCCATGTGAACCGCGGATTCAAGGCATGTGTCAAGTGCATGGATAAGACCTCGCATCTGCAGCTGCCGAAGGTTCCCGGGTCTTCTAAAACTGTGTTCCAAGGGACTCGAATGTGGCTTCGCTTCGATCACCCGTGGAGAAAACGCAAAGACCTGTTCAATGGCGAAGAGGAGCTCGGAAGAGCCCCACGACCGAGGAGCGGCGAAGAAATATACGAGCTTTTGGAAAATTGGGAAGAGTGCCCCGCGCCGGGAAAGAAGTGACCGAGGGAATCGCCGCAGCTGGGCGTATGGAAAGCGAGGTCCATTTTCTGGGACCTGCCGTACTGGAAGGTCCTCCACACGCCCCATAGCCTCGATGTCATGCACATCACGAAAAACGTTATCGAGAGCGTACTTGGAACTCTGATGAACATGCCGGAGAGGACCAAGGATGGCCCGAAAGCAAGAACCAACCAGAAATTGCTTGGCCTCAAGAAAGAACTTCAGTACCCCACCGATAGTGATGATGATGATGATGAACAGACAAACGAATCAGTGTCGCTACAAAAGGGCTAAGAAGAATGAGGTGGTGGTGCTTAAACCTGCTTGCTTCACTCTGAGCGAGGAGGAGCTCGAGGGGTTTTTCAGGTGCCTCCTAGGAGTCAAAGTTCCTCATGGTTACTCTGGAAAGATAATCAGATATCTAGACGTAGCGAAGAAGAGGTTTAGCGGGATCAAGTCTCACGACTGTCATGTGCTGATGACGCAGATACTTCCCATTGCGATGCGAGGGATAATGGATGACCACGTCCGCGAGACGTTGTTTGGCCTCTGCAACTTCTTCGACGTCATCTCTAGGAAGTCCATCAGCGTTAAGCAGCTCAATAGGCTACAAGAAGAGATCGTCGAGATACTATGCGAGCTCGAGATTTACTTCCCGCCCGCGTTCTTCGACATCATGGTGCATCTGCTTGTCCTTGTAGTGGATGACATCATCCACCTCGAGCCGACATTCCTGCACAACATGATGCCATTCGAAAGGTTGAACGGTGTCATCAAAGGATTTGTTCGCAACAGGGCCCGTCCAGATGGAATCATAGCCAAGGGCTTTCTCACGTACGAGTGCATCTCCTCCTGCCAGAACTACCTAAGCACCGAGAACGAGGATGTTGGTCTGCCCACCAGGAATTACGTCGGAAGGATCGCAGGGTTTGGTCACCATGAGGGATACCGTGCAATTCATGTCGGCATCGCTGGTCGATGCACCGACTTTGACAGGGCACACCGAGTTGCGCTACAACACATAGAATTGGTCGGACCTTGGGTGGATAAGCACAAAAGCTTAATCGAGCAGAAGTTCATCGACCTAGGCCGGGCGAGGAAAACGGGGGACATTACCAAATAGCACAACTCCAGCTTCACGGGGTGGTTCAAGAAAAGGCTACTGGAAAGTCCCACGCCGACGCCTTCTACTGATGCAGAAACTCATATTCTCCCTGTCACAGGGACATAGGCACAACGTAAGGACCTATCAGTCGTACGACATCAACGGCTATAGATTCTACACCGAGGAGAAGGACAAGAATAGTGAATATCAAAACTCGGGAGTAACTATGCTATCCTACACTGATGACAAGACTGGTGTCAAGGAAAGATTCTACGGAAAGATCGAGGAGATTTAGGAACTCGGCTACGTTGGAGAGACGATGTCGATGTTCTGTGTGAGATGGGCCAAGAGCGTCGAAAAAGATGGATGGTATTTCACCACCATGGTTATACCCGATGCCAAATCGAAGACCCTCTCCGCGAAAAATGAGCCATGGGTGCTCGCTAGCCAAGTTGACCAATGCTTCTTCATTACAGACCCCTCAAAGCCCATCCGCGTGGTCGTGAGGAGGGGCAAGAGGAGCATCATCGGAATGGAAGGAGACGCCGACAAGCAAGACATCGACAAGAACGGCGATCCAAAGATCGAATAGGAATTCGACAAGTACTTCGACAAGCCTACTACTTATTCGAAATTAAGAAGGAAGACCACCCTACACGAGAAGAAATCTCAAGGTGGGCGGGCTAAAGTATTCAACAACCGCGATGAAGAAGGGCAAGAACATTATCAAGAAACGCTAGCTAGCCACCGATCGGAACCGAGAAGTTCATTGTGGCTTTTCTTTGTGTACTCTAATGCACACATATATGTACTTTGGCAAAAACACATGTGTGTATATGTGTGTAACAAGCATCCATGCATGTGTGTGTGATGCAAGGTTTTTTTTGAATTATCTATATTAATTAACATGCATAATTGATAGAACATTCATTTATGTGTGTATATGTGTGTATGACAAGCATCCATGCATGTGTGTGTTGGGGAAGAAGAATAGGAGTGAACCACGGAAACTGCTAAGTCGGGAAATTTTGTGGCGCACTAAACCTGAAATGCGCCACAGAATTTCAAAATTCTGTGGCGCATGTTGTGTTTGGTGCGCCACAAAATTCCCTCACTTAGGACATTCCAGCGTTTGACCACTTTGAGCCCTAGTTTGTGGGACGAGACTTCTGTGGCGCACCAAACCCAACATGCGCTAGAGAATCTTGAAATTATGTGGCGCTCGTTAGGTTCGGTGCACCGTAGAATTCCCTAACTTAGCCATTTAACGGTTCGCCCCGAGCCTCCCCTGTCTTCTTCCTAACCCTAGTCTTCTTCCCCAACCGCCGCCCAACGGTGTCGCCCAACCGCCGCACTCGCCCTTAGCTGTTGCTCACCCGCACCCAAAGGAGCCCGCCGCGCGCTGCCCGCGCCTAGAGGGAGTAGGAGGGGCGCCTCCCCCGCGCCCGGAGGAGCAGGAGGAGCTCCGCCTGCCACCCGCGCCCTCGCCTCGTTGATGACCACCACGCCCTCGCCTCGCCGATGGCCACCGCGCCCTCGCCTTGCCCGCCGCCCGCCCCCGGTGAGCTTCTCCCTCTCCCCTCTCTCCCCCTCCCCTCTCCCCCTCCACAGAACCTTCTCAAGTCAAGTATGCGCATCGGAGGAAGAACTGATGCATAATTAGATGTCTAGTTAACTTGTCCAACAAACAGAAGCTCAGTTAGGTTAGTGTATGTCTGCTTGTTATGCATGCACATGTCTAGTAGCAAATTGTGTTCCCCTGACTTTTGTTCTTGTTCGTTGTGATGTAGTAATTTAGTGCTAATTATTTTGAGCATTCCCTCTAGGACATTGCTAATGCCACAAATTCTAAAGAGACAAATAGATAGAGTAGACTTTTGAATTCATCAAAATCAGATCAAAGAGGAACTGATAACATAATTTGACCAGCAAACAGAAGATAGGATGCATTGTTATTGTTTCCTTGCCAGCTAGAAAGATGTGAGTACTAATATCAAGAAACTAGTACCCAACTACCCATTACCCAATATCAGGGGATCTGTAATTTGACTAATATCTCCTAGCTTGCATTGTTATTGTTTCTTTGCCTACTAGAAAGAAAGAAAGACTCACCTGCTTTTGCATCTTCGTCACAGCATCAGACTCGGCTTATTTTGCATCTCCACTCATGCGTTCCACTGGGGACTCTCCAGTTGCCAATATCCACTGCATCTGCATGTCATTAGGAAGAAACCGTAGGACGAGAACTGGGGTGGGTGCTAGTAAGCCGGAGCCTAGACTCTGGATTGCCTACATGACATAGGATGCTTGTGACTGTGCTATGTTGGTAGTTACAGCTATTCTACGGTATTACATTGGAGTTTATGATAGGTAAATATGTGAAACCCTGTCTTGAATCTTGATTGCTGTAATATGCGTATGGATTAGTATGTACTACTGCGACGCGGTTCATGGAACATGGAAGTACAAACCTGTTCCAAACAGTAATGTAGGCTAATCACTATGTGATATTGCGATGATATAAATCAATGCTTAGGTCCGATAATGATAATGCTTCTCCTGATCTAGTGCTAGACTGCTTTACTTTTTCAGTTAGTCTCTGGGTTAAAGAAGAAACATTCAAGGATACCGGAATAGTTTGTGTAAGAAGTGCTGGAGTGGTCTCTTTGTACTGTAAGCATGTGCATAAACCCCAGCTAGATAATCTGTTAGAAGTATTGGAGCTGCTGCTGTAAGTGTATAAGTGTATAAACCCCAGCTAGATAATCTCTTAGAAAAAAAGATGACTAAAATGATATTAACTACAACAGCTATAAGTGTATAAGTGCAATTGCTGCTGCTGTATGTTGTCATTACAGTGTATATTCTTTTGTAAGTGTATAGTCTATGAACTGTTCTCTGCTGTACCTACATTTTATTTGCTGTTGTTGTATATATCTCAGCATGTGTATGTGCTGGTGATGGTGGTGATGGTGTGTATGTGCTGGTGATGGTGGGGATGGTGTGTATGTGCTGGTGATGGTGATGGTGGGGATGGTGTGTGTGTGCTAGTGATGGTGATGTGGACCTGATGGTGTGTGTATGTGTTGGTGATGGTGATGTGGACCTGATGGTGTGTATGTGCTGGTGATGGTGATGTGGACCTGATGGTGTGTATGTGCTGGTGATGGTGATGGTGGTAATGTGTATATGTTGCATTATATGTTGCAGGGATTTCAAATGAGTTGCCCATTTCTCCCGAAACGTTGATTCACTTTCGTTTCGGTTGAGAAATGGGGCTCCTATGTCCAAAAATTAGCAAAGGTCATGCCGAATTTTCCGGCCGAACACTTGTGCTAATAAATTACATCCTCTTCTTTATAGAAAGTGCAAACACGTCGGCCAACGACAACGTGGTCGGCACTTCTAAGGCCGTCATGAGCCTCGAAGAGGAAGCAAGAGCAGCGAACGCCGGGTTCTGGGAAGTCCCCTCCCGTCGACAAGAGGAGGAGGAGGTGGACTTGGCGGCGGAGGAAGTCGGAGCTGACCTGCGGATGAGTGAAGCCGGGGAGGAGGAGGAGTATGAACCCACCACCACCAACGGCGGCGACCACACGTGGGGTGACTCCACCGAGTTTGCCAACCGCACGGAGGATGACGACAGCGGCAACCCGGCTGCTAAGAAGAAGAAGAAGCCGTGGAAGGATCGGAAACCGACGGTGCTTGCCAACACCACCACCGAGATCACTCAGGTCTCGGAAAGTGGGCTTCCCTTGGAGCCTGCAGATGTTGCCGCTGGGTACGGCATGCAAATCGGGTGCATTGTCAGGGAAAGCATGTCTATCAACACAATGAAACTCCAAGGTGAAGGAAATGAGAATTTGGTCGATCTCTGCCTTCGGAAGCTTCACCGATGGTACACGTTCCCGGCGCCATACAATAACTTGTCAACATCCAAAAAGGTGAATAGATTGTCCATCACGAAGATGAGCAATGCCCGGAGCAGCTGGAAAAGCCAGGTGAAGGCCAAGATCGACAAAGGTGAAAGCTGGGAGAGTATTAAGAAGGGTGAGCCGATGCTCGATGAAGCAGAGTTCCAGATATTCAAGGCGGAGGTGGAAAGCGACGATGCTGAAGCATGGACGGAGTGGGGTAAGCAAATGCATGAGCTCAACTTAGGTAAACACCGCCTTGGAAGCGGCGGTTATAGAGGAAAGATTCCCGTTTGGGAAAAAAAGTACGAAGAGCTTGCATGTTCTGGGAAACCGAACCCATGGTTGAAAATGACCAACTTGCAGGTGAGGTACATTGTCCGGGCCCGCTACTATCTGGACAGGACGACCATGGAATTCGTTACTGAGGATAAGGAAGTGAAGAAGTTCAAGGAAAAGCTGGTAAGGAATTTACCCGCGCGGTCCATTGCGTTCATATTACATATATGAGGTGAAGGCAATGCCCTAAATGTGTTCACCTTTCCTTGTCTGCAGAACGAGCAGTTGGCGGCGGCCGATCGCCCCGAGGAATCATCGTCCCAGGGCTCGACGGAGCCGTGGGACACGACTTTCAACAGGGCGTTGAACGCCTACAGGAAGAGGCCATTGTCTGAGCCGCCGACGTCGGCTGGCCATGTCTGCGGCTTTGGTACAAGCGTGAAGTTTCGCGAGTACTACAAAGAGGATGCCAAGAAGAGAAGGGAGAGGAGGAGCGCGATGTCGTCACATGATAAAGCCGAGGTGGATGAGGTGAGGCAGAAGGTCTCCATGCTGGAGGCAAAACAGGCAACCTCGATGGATAAAGAAGAGGTGGACAAGCTGTTCGAGCAGAAGCTCCACGATTTCCTACCCCCTCAGCTCATTGAGGGGATAGCTAAGTGGAATGCGGCCGGTCAGGTGGGGCCGATACAAGTTCCTAGCGCCGGGGGCAGCAACTCGAGCTTCCACGTGTCGCCATCTCCGGATCTGGTTACCCTGCAGCCCACCATCGCCGCGGCGCAGCCGATGGAGTTGGATGAACCGGTGCCCCTCCTACCGAGGCTACCAAGGCGCAGCCGGCGACGGTGGTGCTTCATAATGCACCCGAGCCGGAGAAGATTGATCGACCAGTCGCCGGCGCCCCTGTCTCGACATTAGCACAGCTGAACGCTATCACCAAGGTAGTTAACTAATTAGTTATTCCATGCCATCTCCTTCATGCGTTTTGATATCCGAAGATCTAATTAATGATGCCCAACATTACTCAAGGATACTCCTTGCATGCCCGACGGCGAGTTGAAGGATGTTGCCACGGGCATGATCATACAACCGAAGAGCACCATGTTGCACACCGTGGCTATGGATGCTAACGTGATGAAGGTCACTTTGGGTCGGGTGTTGCCGGGGTGCGAAGACAAGGACCCCCCAATACAACTTGAGGGAGCCGACGAGCGCCCGACCCTTGAAAAATGCCATGGCTATACCATGGTATGGCCAAAGACCCATATCCGTCTTGGGGGTCGATCCACCGGCGCCACCTCGATCGTCCGGCCGCTGCCTCAGAGGCCAGCTCCTCCCGTCGTCGCCGCCACAACAAGCCGCCACAAGAAACTGATGGGAGCGTCTACACCTCAACCGCCACCGGCGGCGCCTAAAGGCAAGGCCGCTGCACCGCTATCTCCCAACCCACCACCCCAGGATGATGACATCGATGATGATGGACCGGTCGACGTCGATGCCTACCTCAACACCGGCTCCGACATCGATTTGTACATGCCGGGCGCGGATGAAGAACTATTCCGCGCTCGTGACGAGCAAGCTGTCCTGCCCAAGGCAACCAAACAACACCTGGTGTTCGGCGGCTTCTCTGAAGAGACGCCTCCGGCCGCCGATACACAAGAGTCATCCGCCGCAAACATCTTCAGCCCTAATACGCTAATCAAGAAGGTCAACAAGCAGTTTGAAGCGTCAGGGGACGGTGCTCCGAAGAAGCCCCGGAAAAAACCTACTAAGAACAACAAGGAGAAGGTTGTGAGCCAGCCACCTCCGATGATCCGTCATCAGGACTCCATTGTACCTCCCAGCAAGGATGGCTTGACCAGAATGCATGAAGCTAGCAAAGCAATAATGGGTTCGAAGCTGCGCCACCTCGCTTCCGGAGCTATGCTGCGTCTGCAGGACAATATCCTTCACCTAGAGAAATTCCTTCTTAAGGACAAAGATCCGAATTACCCGGTCTTCACGTTCAGGGTGCCAAGAGATGTTGGCTTCGTCACTGATGCCCGCGCGGATATATTCTTTATAGCGTACGAGGACATCTTCAAGCTATTCCACTCGAGAAGGCTAGAATATAACTTGGTCCGCCTATTCGCGCTCAATCTGGCGATGAAGATCAAGAGAGAGAGAGAGAGAGAGAGAGTACCCCGTACGTCGCGATAGCGGATCCTTAGTACATGCGTGAAAGCCAGTTGGCCTTATCAGCGGTATGGGCCCGGGCGTCGTTGTACCTACAGAAGGTCTTCTTGGACAACAAGAGGAAGGACAACATCCTTTTGGCTTACTTTCCCGAGTAAGTACACATCCGCTAGCCCTGTAATATATTTCTTTTCCATTGCTCTTTTCAACATCGATCTTGTTCCAATTTTGTGTTGCGCAGAGACACGTACTGCACACTCATCTCCATCGCCCCGAAGTATTCGCTTGCCATCTATTTCGACTCGGGGAGTGCGAAAAAGAAGAACTAGAATAAGGGTTGTGCTAAATGATGCTCTCGAGGGCTACTTCAAAAAGGGAGGCGCCTTCAAAGAAAAGGCGGAATGTTTCAGGGATGATGGCAAACACAAGTTCAAGCACGTGTTCGAGTTCCCCTGTGTCAAGCAGCTGGAAAACATCACTCTGGAGGCCATCTATGTCATGCATCACCTAAAAGGGTTTGTCCGGGATAGCCAGAACTTATTGCTGCCATATGCTCTCCGAGGATGGGCCGAATAGTTGGCACGGATCAACGATGATGACCTCAGAGAAGAATTCCATGCTACCCAGGTCAAGTTATCATATATCATCCTTGAAGACGTCAACACAGGGGATGGCTCTTACACCAGGGTAGAGCGTTATGCAAGAGGGACATCGAAAATCGCCTCAAAGCGCAGGGTGACAGGAGGACGTGGAATACGAAAGATTTGTACAAGCCGTTCCCGGAGCCCTACGAGACCACTGCTCCTTGACTTAGTGTGTGTGGGTCATAAACTCTAAGTACTATCTTCATCGGTTAGTTTGTATATATCGATGGACGTCGTCTTGTGTGTGGATCGTAAACTCTAAGTACTAATGTTCATCGGTTTATGTGTATCGATGGACGTCGTCTTATGTGTGCGCGCGCGTCGCAAACTTATTGTTGCCGTGTTTAACTTTACTATATGCTTTGCTCTAATATTTATCAACATATATGCATGATCTACTAATATGATATACTAATATGCCTTGTCAATAGAGATGCCGACGTATGTTGTGTACAAGGGTCGGGTTCCAGATGTCTACGAGGAGTGGCAGGACTGTCTCGAACGGGTGCATAAGTTCAGCGGGAACAGCTACAAGGGATACGCGACTAGAGAGGAGGCGGTAGCACAGTGGAGGGCACACGTGGGGAAGAAGAAGAACCGGCTGAAGTTCTTGGTAGGTGGATGGTGACTAAGACATGCATGTGTATGCGACGATGAACGCATTTGTACTTGTGTAATAATTTGGATCTAAATGATGTAATGATAAAGATTTGTGTGTATCATATCATTTGTGTGTCATTTGTGAGTATTCATGTTATTTCTGAATAGTGCTATGTAAATTCTGTGGCACATGTCAGCAGATGCGCCACAGAACTATCCCACTTTCTGTGGCGCATGGGACGAAATGCGCCACAGAATTCCAAACTTCTGTGGTGCACCCATTGGTGCGCCACAGAATCCAAATACTAGTCGCGTGGCAACTGTGGCGACTGGTATATGCACCACAGAATCCAAAAAGGTGCGCCACAGTTAGCCCTTTTTCCACTAGTGAATGTTGTTGAAGTGTGTGCTTCATATATGCACAGGGATGGCTCGTTTGCATCCAAAGGGAACCTTCCACAGGGATCTGAAGTCTGTCAACTTTTTAATGGAGCATTACATCTCTAAGACCTATGACCTCGCTGTTTCATGTTTGATTTTGGTACACAGGTTGCGAATGGAAGGTGTTGTCCTTCGAATACACAGTTATTGCGATACTTCCAAATCATTCAAGGCACAAGCAGCGTCGTGGTCGCTAGCCCTTTGTACATTGGCCTGAGGGTTCTGTCACCGCTACAATTGGCATTTTCCTAATAGTTACGTTATGAAACACTGAAAGTGAATAGTATATAATGATTTGAATTCAGTGGTTCGCAATATGTCGAACTTACCTAGTTTTCTTATGGGAATGTTAGCAGACCAATCATAGTCATTGCTTCTCAAAGCCAGCACAAGGTTTGAAGAGTCTGATTCAAAATGATACGACTTGCACCCATTCTAGCGCCATCAACAGCGCTGCAAGACAAGCTACAGTTTGGGAATGCAGAGGACCGCGGAGATGACAAGATTTCCCCGCCCCTGCTACCACAAACTCAGCGCTGTGTCACGAATAATATAGCCCCAGCCACATATGCTGCTGTCTTTATTGAAAGCCCCATCGATATTTATCTTCACAGAATTTTCCTTGGGCTTTTCCCATTTAGATATGTATGGAGGTTTTGTTGGAAAGTTAAGTGACCTGAAATCCAACACATGCCTTTCCATGCTGTGGCAAACCTCCATGTCGTTTATGATTGTCTCCCAGCATTATCCGTGTTTCGCACACCCCACCACTCCTACATAAGAACAAGAGCTTTTAGCTTGGCATCCTCGGGCTTTCCAGCATTGCATGAGCTTAGTTCTTCTTCGGTCTCCAATTATGTAGTTCATGGCAATACAAACTTAATGTCTCAATCTGTTTGTGTTTGCATGTGTAGGATATGAATCATCAGGTCTATGGAAAGAAAGCAAATTCTCACAATTTTGGATCCCGGCTATGCTTGCATTTCTATAGCAATACACCGTGATTTTGTGAGTCTTCACAGTCCACACACTCCTCAGTATATTCGTCGACTTGTCATATCTATCTATAAGGATTTCCTTCATATTCTGCATGTTGTGCTTATGTGAAGCTTCTCGGGACTTATTATGGTGATGAGCTTGCTGTTAAAATTCCAGCGTTTGGAAGTGACAACAAATTCACTTCTAAAGCATGGTGTTTTTTTTCCAAAGGTTGACCACATGAAACTCACCAATCAGCTAAAGCATGGCAAAGGAAAGCTGCCGACTAGCATATGTTAGCGAGAGAACTCTTCTAGGGTATCCTGAGCATTAAACACTTTTCTCTTTTGTGAAAATGGGAAAATAAAAGAAAGAAATGGTAGAAAAGGATAAATGGTTAACGAATACGAATATCTAAGGTTGTGCATAGGGTGAATTGATTTTGTCGAGAATTAAACATACAAAGTTGTATGCCATAAAAGGCCATCCTGGAGCCCAGACTCCTCCACTCCAGTATTTGAAGGTTGCATCATGATCGATCCTATCGAGCCAACATGCCAAGACGACGGACGAAAGGTATCCAAACTCCGAAATGATTCTGCACACTCAAGATGCTTCTGGATCTCCAAGCCGAGGTATCTTAAACCCAATGGTAAAGAGCACCTGGAGAAATGTTGGAGAACAAGCCATGGTTATAGGTTCTTTATATTTTATTTGAGAAAAAAAAAGAGTAGTTAAATACACTAGATCCATAACATAAACAACATAAATAAAATCACAGGAACTTAAACCACATCAGCTCCATTTAAGTAACAGTTTTGTTTCTTAACTTGGTTGGTGTTCCTTATCCATGAACTCATCCAGACACACATTGGGTTTTGGTTTCCTGGGAGTGCATCAGACTCGTTAAATCTGTTTTCCATTCAGCTGTGTGACTTGACTAATACTTGAAACCCTAATGGTGTGAAGAAAAAGAGCAAAATACATCAGTAGTCCCAATACTTGTACTTTAGGTGTAGTTTAGTCTCAATAGTTGTAAAATAGGGTTAGATAGTCCTAAAAGTTGATTCAATGTGCAAAACCAGTCCTAATGGTCTGTGGTGCGGACATGTGGCTTCGGACTTCTTTCAAAATGCCCCCTGCATATTTTCTATACCACGTTTGACCATGCTGACGCCTGACGGATGCGGGTCCCACCTGTCAGGTGAGAGAAAAGAAATACAAAACGAACGTGCTAGCACAGAGATTCGAACCAGCGACCAGTAAGACAGGTAGGACGCTGCTACCACAAGCTCATGCGATTTTTCATGTCCTAATGTTGAACTTATATTTATTATCCATTATGCACAAGATCAAAGCCAACAAATCTTATCTCGTTGTTTTAAAAATGTACCAAGAGCTAAAGACACTTTTCGATAAGACACCTGCTAATGTTGTTCACCGCCTAATGTTTGGACGTGGTATTTTTTAAATATATTTTAAAACATTGAAGAAATTCGACAAAAAAGTCGCACGCACGTCTTAATATTCTATTTTCTCGCAAATTTGTTTCAATAAAAATAACTTTTTTGTGCCATGTGTAGAAAAGACAAATTTTAGTGCTAAAAAAAGATATTCGCAAGGATATTTTTCTATCTTTTTACACAACACATAAAAAATGTTATTTTCCCGTGAAACTTAGCGTCCGTATATGGAATATCAAGCTCAGTGGTGGACCCGCATCATGTACAAATACTGGGCAAACATGCTTAAAATGCTTGTTTTTCGAACAAAACCGCTGTACAAAGTAACAAACGCAAGTAGGTGTGCCGCCACCAAGCCTGGGCAACTGCCCTGGCAAGAGGGATGCTAAATCCGCCCCTGATCAAGCTTGACAGGTAAGAGAATCAGCGAGGAAGTAGAACTAGCTCATGGAGCGGCTCACAATGACACTAACATATAGAATGACAGTGTATCAGGTAGTATTATTGATCGCATTACGAGAAAATAAGGTACAGGCTCCCAAAACTCTACCATAAGGGCATTTCTAGCAGATCCCGTGAACCGGGCCAAAACTGTTATCCGCCGCGGGAGGGCGCTATCCGTCGTGTCTATATCTTTTTTGATTTTAGCCCAAAAATCAGAAGTCGGTACTTGGCGTCAAATAGGAGCTATAGGTGAGAAAATAACAAGTAAGGTTTGTTGACTGATTGACTGAATAAAAACAATGAGATAAGATTTGTTGCCTTTGATCGTGTACATAATACATAATGAATAAGTTCAATAATAGGGCATAAAAGAATGACAAGGGCTATTGGTGGCAATGTCCGTCCGGTTGTTAGCAGGTCGCCGGTTCGAATCTCTGTTCCAGAACCTTCGTTTTTCATCTCTTTCCGCTCGCCTGACAGGCCGGACCCGCATGCGGCAGGCGTCAGCATGGTCAAACGTGGTATAGAAAATATGTAGGGGGCATTTTGAAAGAATTCCGAAGCCACGTGTCCGCAGCACAGACTATTAGGACTGGTTTTGCACATTGGAACAACTTTTGGGACTATCTAGCCCCATTTTACAACTATTGGGACTAAACTGCACCTAAAGTACAAGTATTGGGATTGCTGGTGTATTTAGCTCGAAGAAAAACAATGGCCTTGCTTGACATGACAGAGCCCTTTAACAACTCTAGTATTTCGTATTAACCCATGTACTACTAGACCACTAGAAGGTGTGAGACAGAACACTTAAGGCTCTATAATCATGCAGACCAAAACCTTATTTATCAAAGAAAAAACTGTAGCATACATGGAAATACAATAAATTATCAGATTTAGCATCCAAGATGAGATAGGGATACCACCGAGTAGCAAAACAATCCGCACGATAGTAAAAAGAATACAAATGCTGCATAGATGATTTGGTTCATCTCAGCATATATTATATCACGAACTCATGATGTCATTGTCAGTGATAGAAATGCACTTGCAGAAATAGAGAACAAATCATAGGACCTGAAGCCTAGCAAGCTTACTTCTGTTTGGGCGAGTGGATACTATGCAGTTATTTTGTTCTGCAGTATACAGTAACAAACAACAAAATCCCAATAGTACACAAGAGTTGTTGGGAAATCACCAACTTAAATCAACAAGAATTAGATAATATGTGCGCGCCAGGGGGAGCTCTTGAAGTTTTCTCACCTAGTCTTGATTCTGGCCTGGGCGGGTTGGAGTAGATCCGGCGAAGGACCACGGCGGCAGGGCGATGAACCCAGCTCTGCCCTGTCATCGGCGGGACAAGGATCGACCAGTTCGGTGTGGTTGGTTCAGCCTGGTTTATCGATCAAACACGTCCAGGTCCATGTCCCAAATCAGCCCAGTCCGGCACGGCTACTTGGACCACACGGCCCATTATCCGACAGCGCTGCTACATTTTCTTCTCGCCCGAAACATTTCTTCTCCCACAATCCAGTGACACGCCGCCGATACCGAAGCGATCCCGCACGCTCGAGAATGTTCCGGAACCCGCGCCGCGCCGCCCTCCTCCTCGCCGCCGGCGCCGCCGCGGCGGGAGCGGGCGGCCTCCTCGACCGCCGCG
Organism: Lolium rigidum; assembly: GCF_022539505.1. Lineage (NCBI taxonomy): Eukaryota > Viridiplantae > Streptophyta > Magnoliopsida > Poales > Poaceae > Lolium > Lolium rigidum. The sequence goes on along the minus strand of NC_061510.1, from coordinate 302,924,001 downwards.
ACTACGCCACGGACGTCACCGTCTCGGTCTCCACGCCGCTCCGCCATCTCCTCTCCGCCGCCTCCACGGGGCTCCCCTCCCGCAGCCCTCTCCTGCAATGAAGACAGAGGAAGTGTGCTGTTAAGGAGACAGAGGAAGGGAATAGCATGAGGCGGTGCCGATATATAAGAGGAGGCGTTGGTGGTGTTTGGGAATTTTGACAGATGAAACCAACCTGAAGTTCAGAATATACGATTAGTTAGCACAAAATGCAATGAAGACAACTAAATTTTATTAGAAAATGCGATGAAATTCCACCTTATATGATTATGAGCAGATATGATGGGTGGTTTAGGTTCTTAGTAGCTTATCATCCCAGCACAACCCATTCGTGTATTAGTAGTATTGATATAGATCTGCTCTGAGAAATTTAAAATGATAAAATATAGTTAGTCATTTGGTAAAATCAAATTTACTAAGACTGAAGCATTTCGCTGGGAAAAGCTTAAGAAGTTTTCGTGGAACAAATTCTATATTTGTGCACAACTGTGTCTAATGTTGTGCTCTTGTTCTTAATGAGTAGTTAAATTAAATTGTGGTGTGTTTATGGACTCTGGAATCAACTGTGTTATGTATTAAAAAACCTAGTTGAAGACCAATTTGGTGGTGGGGCTCCGTGTGGGTATTAGAAACACTATGTTCAAGCCCATATACATCATAGCAATGTGCATATGTGTAGCACTATGTTTCGCCTAGTAATTGACTCTGTATCTATCGCAGAGCTTGCTTTTCAGAAGATCTTACTGTGTCCGAATTTGTTTTTGCAGAGGGGTTTCCTATACTAAATTCCTTTGCATCTGCATCGGATGCACCCATTAACGCGAGCAGCCAAGGTTCTGGTGGAATCTCAGATGATTCGAGATGTGGCCGAGGATGTCTAGTCAGGGATTCAATTCCCAATGCTGCAGCTGCAGTTGGTCCTGCTGTTGTAAACATTTCTGTACGCATGGTAAGAATGTAACTGCAATGGGAATGGTCAAACTTGTTACATGTTTCCCTAGTTAGCTGTAACTAACTTGTGCAACTACTTTTTTTTTAGAAATTCATGGATGGGCGCTAGAGAAGAGCATTGGATCAGGAACTATAATAGATCCAGATATCCATAAATTTCTAAATTTTTATCATACACTCTGCAAGAGATAGCATTGGATCCAAATATGTAGATGCACCTGTTACTGAAAAAACATATTTCTAAATTTCTAAAAATTTTGAAAATAAATTTGGGGTGTACTTCCACATATGCTATGTCCGCACACAAAGTGTCGCGAAAAATTATTATTTTCTATGGCCTGTGCAAAAAAGAAAATTTCTGATGCTCCAAAAATTTTTTTGCAGAGTGCATTGGATCAGGAACTATAATAGATCTAGATATCCAAATTTAAAAATATCTGCTATCTCTTGCAGAGTGTATGATAACCTCCATAATATCCTGGACCTCCCAATATTGCTGAAGTGTGCACTTCATATATGCATAGGGGTGGCTTATTTGCATCCAAAGGGAACCTTCGGCAGGGATCTGAAGTCTGTCAACTTTTTAGTGGATCAAGATCATCTTTGCATGCCGTAAATATTAAGTCATTCACACAGACAAGATAATTATTTTGCAAAAGTGCATGTGGAGGATACCTTTTAACATTGTGCCTTATGTCTTATTGCTCATGTTGCGATCATGCCTGCACGCACATGATTATTTTTTATTTTTGCTAATTTCTCTAGGATCTGAAAGTGTGGTCTGTCTCATTTCCACAATGGTCTTATGACAACTGAAACTAAACTACACATATGGATGTTGCCTGAGGTATTACTGTCGTGGTCGAAATTTCTGTTTCCTAGCTATGTTATGCTTATAAAAAAACATATATAATTAGTTAGAAGTGAACTCGGCATAAATGAGATCAAGTTCACCAATACCTGCTTCATGACATGAAATAATGCCTGACCATCACCTTGCACGCATATTTTCAGGGAAGTTGATCATGCAAATATTTTTCGATTGATAGGTTCATTCGCAGAGTCGCCTCAGCTTTCTAAATTACAGGTAAGAAAACATGTTGGATCTTATATAGGAATATAGACAGAATATAATGGGCATACGCGCGGAGAATAATCAGACTTCACCAAAAAGAAATCACTAGTAGGAAAAGCCTCATCAGTGGCGCACCAAAAACACATTCTGTGGCGCATGGGTGGTGCGCCACAGAATTCTCGCCACAAAAATAAGGATTCTCGTGGCGCACCAGCCAATGCGCCACGAAAGCTTATTATGTGGCGCACCGGGAGGTGGTGCGCCACAGAAACAGAAAGTCTTATTTCTGTGGTGCACCACCCCCGGTGCGCCACAGATTTTTTTTTTAAAATTTCAAAAAAAGTGGCGGCCAGATCTGGGGCCGCCAATTTTTTTTTTAAATTTTTCTGGAAGGTCGCCGGAGGTGGGTGGTTGGTTGCGTGGGTGGGGTGGGTGGGTGGGTGGAGGATGAGGCCGGCCGGAGGAGGTGGTGGTGGTGGAATATGAGGAGGTGGAGGTGGAGGTGGAGGTGGAGGTGGTGGTGGTGGTGGTGGTGGTGGTGGTAGAGGAGGAGGAGGTGGTGGTGGTGGTGGTGGTGGTAGAGGAGGAGGTGGTGGTGGTAGAGGAGGAGGTGGTGGTGGTGGTTGTTGTTGTCGCCGGAGGAGGAGGAGAAAGTGGTTGTTGTGGAGGAGGTGGTCGCCGGAGGAGGTGTTGGTCGTGGTCGCCGGAGTAGGTCGCCGGAGTTGGTCGCCGGTGTAGGAGAGGAGAGAGGAGAAGTGGAGGAGAGGAAGAGAAGAGGAGAGGAGGAGAAGGGGAGAAGTGGAGAAGTGGAGGAGAGGAAGAGAAGGGGAGAAGTGGAGAATGGGAGAAGGGGAAAAGTGGAGAAATGGAGGAGAGAAGGAGAAGTGGGCGCCAGAAATTTCAAATTTCGAACGTTATTTCTGTGGCGCATGGGCACTTGGTGCGCCACAGAATTTTTTTTCTTTTTTTTGTATTTTGCAGCAAAAAATCTTTAACTGCCCGTAACTTTTTACTCTTTTCGAATTTGTAGATTCTAAAAATTGTCCAACCAGGCAAGCCCAGGTGAATTCAGATGTAGATTTTCTGTGGGAACATTTTGATATATTATGCGTTTTTTTTCGAGTTCGTATGCAACCAGAAATCCAGTTTGATGATTTTCCCACGTAATTTTGCAAAAAAAGTCGAAATTATTGTTTGTTAATTCTCAGTGGTACAAGATGACTTAATACATAGGCATCTTGAAGGAATTTATTTTTTGAAATTTTTATCTATTTTATTTTTATTTTTTACAGAGGTTAAAAACACATTTCTGTGGCGCACCATCCCACGTGCGCCACAGAAAGTCTTAATTCAGTGGCGCACCAGGACCAGTGCGCCACAGAAAGTCTTAATTCAGTGGCACACCAGGACCAGTGCGCCACAGAATGTCTTATTTCTGTGGCGCACGTGATCCTGTGCGCCACAGAAATAGTGAAACCAATGATTGGGGCTGGCCCCACCAAATTTCGGTGGCGCATGGATCCCTGGTGCGCCACAAAATTAAGCTATTTCTGTGGCGCACCGTGTCTGATGCGCCACAAAATAACTTTCTGTGGCGCATTTTTGGTGGTGCGCCACAGAACTAAGCTCCACCTATAAGTGTTTTCCTACTAGTGAATGTACCATACACTATAATCTTACAACATTGATTGGATGTTCCATGACGATTGATTATCTGACTGTACAAGTTTACATGTCTTCAATCTTGAGCAGTTTCCTCTCAAAGGTAACTTGTTTTCTTTGTCATCTCATGCAGAGTACATCTCTAGTGGTAGCTTATTTGATTTCTTGCCCAATGTCTATGACTTCCTGATTGTTATGTCCTTCGCACTTGATAGATGTCAGGTATGGCTTACCTACGGTGTTTGCATTACTTAATTTCCAAGAAAACCTCGCTTTGCTCTTCCCATCGCTAGCCCAAAATTAGACAACAATCCGAGTAGCTTGATCTCATGCGAGTGTGGCATTTTGTAGCTCGGGCTACATGGTGCCCCTTTTTTCAAAAATTCGAATATGTCATTTTATAGTTTTTAAAAATTAGGAACAAAAATTCTAGAGGTAGACAATGATGTACTCTACCACTGTGAAAAAAAGCAGTACGAAAAGACTCAGTATTTTGGGTTGTGCAAAATTCACAAATTTGTGATCTGAAAAAGTGAACATTACAGATTTTGAAACTTCAAACATTTGTCAGAATTTTTCATTTTTGTGTAGCCTCTAATATAAAACGTATTTCATCCTGAGATTTTGCATAGTGGTAGATTACATCATTGGCTACATTCAGATTTTTTTACAGATTTTTTTGAAACTTTAAATGTTGAATTCAAATTTTGTAAAAAAAAAAATGAGTTGTGTAGCTTGGGCTACAGTTTGGGTTTCCGGACCCTATGCAATACATTGTACCTCTAGTTGCGTCGGAAATACTCGATGTGCAAGCGATCGTGAACATATAACTCAACTTCTCGATGCATCTTATTGCTAAACTTCATCTCAACTCTGTAATTGTCCTAAAGATTGCACACATTGTTTTCCCGCAAAAACGAGTGTGTGCATGAGTTGTTTCTCTTGCTACAGAAGTCTTTGCTTTATAGATGGGCTGCTAACTACATGCGTAGAGTGATATTTACTTTGCTATCTCTGGAAGTATATGTAGTTATTACTGTGTGAGTAAATCAGCAAAAGGGCTAGCCAAGACTCTGGCCGCAACACCAAATACATACATGTGATTTTGTAGTTCCAACAAAATTATGACACTTTATGCCATTACTCATTGCTCATGGGTCCTTGCGGTCAGTATGTACTCCTACTCTATGAGACTATAAATAGCTTAGCATCTTCCGCTATGGGGTTCAGATCAAACTAGCGGTACATGTAGACAGTGCAAAGCTTGCCCAACTTCCTTTTGTTTTCAAAGGAGAGAAAAAGAGAGGATGAAACAAGAGGATGACGTGCAGTTTGATGTGTCGCTTGATGACAATAATAGCATCTAGAATAGGATGCACCGGGAATATGAGATGAACCAAGTCAGCCACTAGTGCGGTAGAATTGCTCTGATCATCAAGTTCGATCTGAGAATCTCCGTGTAGGGTGGCAAGGGCTAGTAGCGACTCCCCCGGATGTAGTGGAACGAATCTCGCATGATGTAAGTCCTGCATGTGGAGCCTCCCGACATTCCACTGCCTAGTGATCGTCTCTACTGGCTGAGCTAGGGGAGTGGTGGCTGTCACGATCGGTTCCTGCGCCTTCCTCGTGGTTCACTGGTAGACGCGGAAGTGTCGTGGCCACAGGAGTAGGAGCATGAGCAGGGTAAGGGCAAGGGCAAAGGCAAGGGCAAGCACAGGGGTAGGGGACAGCGTTTTATACAAGTTGCCTATAGTTAAAGGCATCAGTTTGTCTCGCATGCATGTTCAGCCCCATCAATGCCTCCAAAACAGCGCCGGCAACTGCGTTGAAAGAGTGATTTAAGGGCCCTCGGCTACTGTGCCGCAAGAGCTATTTGGGAGGTGTCGCCGGAACCGTCACCGTTTAGGGTGAGGCGGCCTACACCGGCGACATGCACAGGGGCAGCAGGGGGAGGGGGGACTGGTCAAATAGTGGTCATGTTCCTTTTATACAAATTGCCTATTGTTAAAGGCACCAGTTTGTCGCATGCATGTTCAGCCCCATCGATGCCTCCAAAACAGCGCCGGCAACTGCGCCGGAAGAGTGGCTTAAGGGCGCCCGGCTACTGTGCAGGAAGAGCTATTTGGGAGGTGTCGCCGGAACCTTCACTGTTTAGGGTGAGGCGGCCTGCACCGGCGCCTCCCAAATTGAGCCCCTAATTTTTTAACCTAAATTGCGTAATTCAAAACAATTAGATTATTTATCACAATAATGTGAAGCAAACTATTTCATTAGCTTACACACAAAATCAAACAATTTATTACAATAATTAAGACAAATAAAATTGAGCAATCCAGTATTGCAGGACACACATCAACGTCGTTTCCTTTCCTCGCCCACAAATGCTCCACCACATCATCGTGAAGTTGGAGATAAACTTGCTCATCACGGATTCTTGATTCATGGCGATGAAAGCTCTAAACTTGGCCTACACCTCGTGATCAACTTCAGCAAGAGGCTCCTGACTCTCAGAGATCATATCCGCATCCTCTCAATCAGTGCGAACACCCTCAATAATCATGTAGTGCATGATCATGTAGGCATTTATCACCTCCCACATCTGAGAATTAGATTAGGTTAGAGCAGGGTACCTTATAAGGTAGTTCGGAAGAGCGCTCAAAGACGGAGCCCGGAAAAGCGCGACAAGGTAGTCTTCTCTTTTCGGTTTTACTTGAGTATAGGACTCTGCACTATTAAGAGGGGGTCGGATCATTATTTGGTTTTTTTTGCTCAAATCATATCCTCTCTAATCCTATTCGTTTTGCATCTCCCCTCCAAAATATTTCGCCTTTCTTGTTTCCATCTTGGTCTCCACATTATTTCATCTTTGGCTTCCATTTTATTCTCCTCAATATTTATCTTTTGTGCTCTCTCTCTCTCTCTCTCTCTCTCTCTCTCTCTCTCTCTCTCTCTCTCTCTCTCTCTCTCTCTCTCTCTCTCTCCAATCTTTTGCTTCCATAGAGGCTCCTATTGTCGTTGCCTATTCGACGGTACCCGGATGAGGGATCCTCACGAGGGGGAGAAGAAGCAGGGGCCATTGGGCGGAGAGTCCTCGGGATGGTGGTACGCGATTTACCCAGCTTCGGAACACATGCACGATGATAGGGCCTACTGCTACTTGTCTGGAATTATGTGGGTGCTTTCGCGTTGTTACAATGAGTCTATGGCTTCCGGGATCCGGCTTCTAAAGGCGTCAGGATCTAGGGTTTACACGGAGAGTCATAGCCGGAATACAAGATGCCTAACTACGAAATATTACATTCCCGTGCACGTCAAGGATCCACCTTTCCTTATACGCCGTACTGGATCCGGATATTTCATGGGCTTCCAAGGATTCGACTGGCCCGCTCGATGGGCCATATGCCACCATCACCATCTGTGGGCCACCCGGGCTTGCCAGATCTAGACCACGTCGTTGATATACCCATAAAGTATAGCCACAACAGTAGCCCCCGAAGTTCTTCAAGATTCGTCATTCCTCCGCCTATCTCTGTCCGGATCCGAAGAGAATCTCGAGGAACTTCCAAAACTTTATCGTTTTCGACTTCATTCAACCGGAAATCATTCGTCTTTTTGTAACGGTAACGTAGCAGATTTCTCGCCCACATCGCACATAACTTCCCCTTTTCCCGCGCTAAATTTTCGGATCTACGAATCTTAGCCGGAAATTTCGGAGACGTGGGTCACCATTGCGTCAGTTTCACCGCATTTGATCTAAGACACGTGGCGGTCATCCAACGGCGCGACCATTCCGCTCCCACCGCAGGATCCGACACACGCATCTCCGCGCAGGGTCTATAAATACCCCGATCGCACTGTCATTTTCATTCGTTCACCTCATCTCAGCACTTTGTCTTCAACCTTGCGCCAACGCCGCTCGATAGATCTCACGCCAACGAGAACCTTCCCGGAAACCTTCAAGCGTCGCCGCTCCAAGGTCCTCCTCAACCTGAGTTGCACGCGTTTGATCGGGAAATTCACTCCGCCACCGATTCGTGGTCTCGCCGGAGGCCAACGCGTAAGTCCACGTCCTCTTCCTTCGCCGACGACACGGGAACTGCCACGCCATTGCCGGTAAGTCCACCGGACTTGTAGAAGATAGACTTCAGTAGGATCTAGCTTCTTAAGCTTTCACCATTATGCATGCAGACGGAAACATGTCCAATAGCTCGCCTAGGTTCACCGATAGTTCTCCGAATAGTCAACCACCAAACTCTATGGAACCGACCTTCGTCGAACCCTTAGCATTCCTTCCGCCAAACATTTCCGACACTAGGCTAGCTCAACCTTACCCCGCCTCTTCCAGCAATCTCCTCGGACGCATCCCAACTTTAGAGGAAATCCAAGCGGAGCTAGAAGGGCAAGCTCGAATGGCAGCAAAGGTACAAGAGGTGGAACATAAGAAAGGTTCCAAGGCCCCGAACCGAGAAGGGGAGAAAGGCCAATGGTGGCCCACCAAAATCATCGAGTCGGAGCTTAGAGCCTTCGAAAAGGAAGGGCTTGTGGCTCCGAATCTTGGAGCTTCAATAAAGACTCCAGCACTCCGACCCCGGAACCCGATGAGCGGGTCTTCACCAAAGCATGGGTGGAGCGAGGCCTCTCGCTTACACCTTCCGAATTCTTCCTATCGGTGCTCAGCACCTATGGGCTCCAACCACATAACATCTGCCCCAATTCTTTCCTCCTCCTCGCCAACTTCGCTACCATCTGCGAAGGTTACCTCTGAGTCCGCCCGGACGTTCATCTCTGGCAGTTCTTCTATAGAGTGAAGGAGACAAAGGAAAAAATAAAGGTGAACTGCGGCAACATGACCTTTGTGCTCCGCACCAAAAGGATATTTTCGACTTTCGCCTCACACGAATCCGTCCGGTATTGGAACACTGGTTGGTTCTACCTGAAGAACATCTCCGTTCCGGGCTGCCACGATGGCCTCCCCGCCTTCATCAACAACCCTCCGGAGGAGCTCGCCAGCTGGAGCTTCATCCCAAACCTCGCTGAGCATCCGTAGCTTGATAGGATGGCTCGGAGAATTTCCTGGCTAGTCCATGACGGTTTAACCGGAATGGACGTGACCTTAAGCTGGTTTACCCGCCAAATTCAGCCGCTGAAGTACAACAAGCGGCTGATCTGCGAGTACTCCGGGGTCGACGACCTGCTGCGGGTGACCAAGGACAACTTACCGGCGGATTCTTTGAACAAGAGGATCCGAACACTTGTGAATCTCACCCGGGACCAGGAGGTCCCGGAGATCAACAAAAACATCAACATCAACAGCGAATGCCCTTCGGTGCGTTTTCTCACTTAGCCATTTTACTTCTTATTTTTGAATTGTTCTAACTTCTTCAACGCTTCCTCTATCAGCTCAATTCCTTGGCGGAGGAAATCTTGAGAGACATTTTTCGTATTCCTATAGACGCTGGAAAGGCGGAGGAGGACCCGGAGGACGAAGACGAGGGGGAGGAACATGTTCCTCAGAAGAAAACCGCCCCTCGCGCTACCAAACGTCCCCGCGCCAAGGTCTAGCTGCTAGCTACCAAATTATCCGGAGGACAAAGACGAGGGGGAGGCGGAGCGTGCTCGGATCAAGCTGCTAGCTACTTCCGGAAAGGGGACACGCCCGCTACTTCCCGGAGCCACGTAAGTTTTCTGAAATACAGACTCTTTTGTTGTGAAGCTAGAACTTGTCGATTATATCTTTTCTTTACTTGGTTCAGGAACCAGAAGATCGCCACTTCGCGGGTTACTACCCAGAAGCCAGTCACCAGCTTTCTCCGGACATCTCCGGCTATAGGCCCCTCCACACCAGTTCCGCCAAGTACTTCCAACACTGCTCCTCAGCCTACTCCGCCTGAGGCTCAACCCACTCCGACCACTCTCATTATGTCGATCTTCCGACTTAATTTTGCTGATAATCTTGTTTATTTGAACAGGTGCGTCTACCTCTGTAGCCACTGCTTCATCAGAACTTGAGAACCTGCGCTCAGCCCACAAGGACCTAGAGTTAAAACTGAAGGAGGCAGAGGAAAAGAGGGAACTCGCTGAAAAGCAGTTGGCTGAGAAGAATTCCGAGTTTCTCAGAGAGAAAGCTGATCTGGTGGAGAAGCGGAAGAAAGACAGCGACACGCTGAAGAACCTTCAAGCTAATGTCCAAACTCTTCGGACTTATATGAGGCAAGCAGAACAGGGCTAGGACCTTCTGAATTCTGATGTCATGGGTAAGTATTCGGATCCAGAATCTATACTTTTTTTCCATAACTCTGAATGACGCTTCGACCTGATCAACTTTGTGATTATAGAACCACTTGGATATGATGAGGCCTGGCGCGAGCTTTTTCCTCTTGACGACCTAATCAAGCTCGCCGGAGACGATTGCAGAGATCTGGTCTCCGCCGAACCTGCGACGTCCACGAGCTCATCCAGAAAATGGACGTCCTGTCGGAGCTTGTAGTTGATCTCCAAGGTTCTTCAGCCCGAGGCGCTGCTCAGATGTCCTTGGGGATGTGCCTGGCTCGTGCTCCAACTCTTTATATTGATGTGACCACTGCTGGTATTCCTCCGGATGTGGACGCATATGCTCTTTTGGATGCGTGCAGTGGTTACGTGCACGCGCCCAACCATTAAACTAGTTATTCAACATCGGCAAGAGTACCAACACTTGTCATGGAATAACAACCGACTAGCCATGTCGACGTTGATGGAGAGCCGAGAGTACGAATCACCATTGTCGAGGACGTAACAGTCGGGACAAAAATTGCGAAGATAATCCTCCTCGCGCTAACAACGACAAAAGATCCAAAATCGATTTGGCGAAGCAAGATTTGAAGGCCCATACCTAGAGGATTGTAATCTTTCAACACCATCATTGACGGGGAAGGAGATCTCGTCTTCGAACGAAAGCCCGAAGATCACTTATTGCAGACGATGTCATCTTCATTGAGGGAAAACCAACAAGAAGACGACTACCAAAATCCTAACATAGACTACTTTTATTAGAAACTCCACACATAGATCGGGTTCCCCACTCCTCCCGATGCCGGCGAAGCCGACCGGAGGAGAGGGAACCGATCTATGGAGGAGACTGAAGCGGAGGCAGCTAGGGTTTTGGAGAGCGGCGGCTGTCTTTTTTCTATTAGCTATGCCTGAGGATGATGTGTGCTTGTTGCATGGTCTGATGGTATTATGTTCTAGAAATGGGATGCATCGTGGAAATAAGATCGATTAAGTAATCCATGCACGACGTCAGGGGCAGACCTAGGTCCCGTGCTAGACGGGCTGAAGCCTGGGTCGAGCCCAAGTTGCTAGGGGAGCAAATGTGCCTTAATTCTGTCAAAAATAGCTTGTCTCGTTCAATTCAGCCCTTTCCAGCCCATCAAGCCCGTCCGACTGCAGCCCAGCAGCGCAGTTATGTTGTCTCGGGAAGGCGCAATTATGTGGTGGTATCGATGCTTCGCCTTCCCGATCGATGTAGAAGTCTCGATCAGGCCGCCGAGGATTGATGCCGCCCCGGCTCTTTCTTCCCAAACACCTGCGGTGCGTCTCGCCTCCTCCGGCAGTCAAGCAGAGCATCCCCACTCGTTGGTGCTCCCCACGCCCAAATCCGTCGAAATTTTCGTCCGGATTGGAGGAAGATTTGGCGTGGAGAGCGCCGAAGTTCCAGCCGTCCCCCCGGCAGGAAACCCCCAACCTCGACCATTTTACATATTTCAAACAAATTTAACATAAAATTTAACAAGTTCGGCGACCAAGAGTACGAAAATTGCTGAAACAAATTCGGCGATAATCAGTACAATGTTTAACAAGTGCTGAAACAAATGAAGCACACAATTTCACAATTTTTCAAACAAATTAAGACAGACTAGTTGGCGTCGGTGTTGCCTCGGAGGCTCCATATGTGCTCCACCAGATCATCTTGCAGCAGCTGATGCATTGTAGAGTCTCGAATCTCCTGGCGCATAGCAATGAAGGCGGCCCATGATGGAGGCACTGGTGATTAGGGCTGTGCAAGAGGACCCTCTCTCTCATATGGTGCTTCTTGCTCAGCCCGGAGGAACCGGATGCTTTCGCTCATTTTCAATAATCATATTGTGTAGGCACACACAGCAGTTCATCACCTCCCACATCTGATCTTTGGACCAAGTCATAGCGGGGAATCGGACGACAGACAAATCTCTGTCGGAGGACACCAAATGCACGCTCGACGTCTTTTCGGCAAGCTTCTTGTTTCTTGACAAACTCGCAAAGTTTGGGGGTGCTAGGGTTGGAGATAGTCTTCACAAATGTTGCCCACTTTGGATAGATACCGTCTGCAAGGTAGTATCCTTTGTTGTAGTGCCGACCATTGATCACATAGTCCACCGGGGAGCATGACCCTCAACAAGCTTGGAAAAGACCGGGGAGCAGTTTAGGACGTTGATGTCATTGTTGGATCCAGGCATACCAAAGAAAGAGTGCCAAATCCAGAGATCATGGGTAGCCACTGCTTCAAGTATCATAGTGCAGCCTTTTTTGTGACCATTGTACATTCCCTGCCACGCAAACGGACAGTTCTTCCATTGCCAATGCATGCAGTCAATGCTTCCAAGCATCCCTGAAAAACCTCTAGCTTCATTTGTTGCAAGGATCCTCTGAGTGTCTTCGACAGTGGGTGATCTCAAGTAATAGTCCCCGAACACTGCTATGACGGCCCTGCGAGAACCGGTAGAAACAATCAAGGGCGGTGGACTCCACCATCCGAAGATAGTCATCCGCACCATCACCGGGAGCTCCATACGCCGAGCATCCTCATAGCCACCTGTGCACTTCTGCAGTGACGAAAATCCAACCAAACCAGTGCAATCCGCCTTGCATCTGAAGTAGGGATCAAAGTCTCGGATGGCATACACAATTTGCAGAAATAGCTTTCTGCTCATCCTGAAACGACGTCGGAAAACACTCTCACCGTGCAATGGATTGTCGGCGAAGTAGTCGGCGTACAACATGCAGTAGCCCTCCATTCGCTGTCTCGGCTTGCACTTCCGGCGACCTGGTGCCGACCCACCACGTCGACCAGTTGCCAGTATGGCGTACATGCTTGCCAAGCAACCGAGGATCATCATGTGCTCATCGTCTTGGGCGGCTGCTGCCATCTCTTCTTGCATTAGCTCGACGAACATCTGCTCCTCCTCTTCGTCGAGTCCATGGCCGGCGAGGCAAATGGACGAACACCTGACGGGCGTGGTCGAGGCAACCCGAGCCGCGAGCGACGAGGAGCAGGCCAAAGTCGGAAAACAGGCCGGCGGAAGAGCAGCCAGATAGGCCGTCGTCCAAAGACGGCGGAATATAGACAGGTGGGGAAGGAGGGGCGGCGGAATCTGGGCAACAAGCCGGCGGGGTGGTGCCAGCGGCGAGAGAGATACGAGGGGTGGGGGAGATTTTGAGCGACGTGGCGGTGGGGTTCGTGCGTCGAGTCACCGACAGATCGGGCCCTTCCCCGCTTTTCACTCGTCCGGAGTCCCCGATAGGTCCCCGGGGGACCGGGGATGGAGTGGGCTCGCCGGATGGATGAAGGGTCAAATCTGGACGTAAACGAGGAACCGGGTGCGCGACTGGGCCGAATTTCACCGTCCGGATGGGAAAAACGTCGCTCGAGGGCCTGTTCGGGGGACGGGGACGAGTGGAGATGCTCTAAGCAATCAGACCGGCATGGTGTGATCCCCGTCTGCTCCTCCCGCCCTCCCTGTACCGGCCCAGCAAGGCAGCAACGAGCCGACGAACGAGCAGGCAACATGTAACATAAAAAGAAAGTACTTGTTCCGTTCCCGTCCCTGGGTAATTTTTTAAACTGCTGGAGTTCCTGATTATGTCATATATTCAATTACAGGCAGTCAGGCTAACTAGTTTTTGTTCAATCGCTGGAAAGGAATGCTTCTAGTTCGTATTCTGCAGGTTATTTTGCCTAGATTTTTTTACTGAACTATTCCTCTTCTTCTCCTCCGCATGTGATCTTTCTAGAAATTGGTACTTGAATTATATGGTATCTATTTACCTACAAAATCAAAGTATGTCATCTGTTTAATTACTGTTGGAGGATAACTAGTTTTTGCACTTCAATTTACTAGGTTTCAGATGGAGATATATTTCCCTAAAGAAGATGGCTCTAGCAGTAGTAGAGCTTTAGTACGTCAAGGTGCATGTAGCAATGCCAAGCATAAAAGGGTACGTGTTGAGCTTGATATGGATGACATTGTTGCTGATCCAGGGCTTCGGAAACCAATTGAAGATTTTGATCCGAACATTAGAGCTGAAGCCAAGAGAGCATATTTGACTACGGGTCTGTGCCAACCAAAGGGGCATAATTTTCCACAGAAACTTCACTCTGGGCAGATGAGGTCATTTATCGAAACTTGGTACAAGAGATTTGATTGGCTAGAGTATAGTGTGGAGAAAGATGCTGCCTTTTGCTTTTATTGTTATCTCTTTAAGGATAGGAAACTATGGTAATGATACATTCAACAAAAAAGGTTTTGTTAATTGGAGAAATGGGTTAGAAACTTTCACCGCACATCTGGGGAAGGTTGACAATATTCATAACAACGCCAGAAAACATGCACTTGCTTTCAAAAACCAAAGACAAAGTGTAGCTCATGTATGGTCTGAGAAGGGGAAGGGGACAGAGAAGGAGAAGTTATATCAAACTCGAATGATTATCATTTTAGGTGTTGTGATATTTCTCCTTTTGCAAGCTCTTGCATTTCGTGGACATGATGAGTCCTCCAACTCAAGCAACAAGGGGAATCTTTTAGAGATGGTGGGGATCCGCAAGCTGCAAGTGTGCTTGGTGAAAATGCTCCTGGAAATGACTGCTCCCAAAATACAGAAGGATTTGTGAAGGCTTGCGCACATGAGACAAGGAATGTTATTATATGTCATCACAGATTTTATCATTATGGTGACTTTTTTTGACATGCCATAAGTTGATTCCTACGTGGGAGGGGCCACGTGGTATTTTGATAGAGGGGGTACAACATCACCGAAATTGCAAGCATGAGGACTCGAACCCGGGTGGGTGGGAAGGCATCAGCCCCTCCCCACCACTAGGCTAGGCCTTAGTCTGTGACATGCCATAAGTTAGCCCCTCCTTTGCCCATTCCTCCTCCACTGCACGACGTGTTTGGCCCCATTGGGCTGACATGCATGTCTTCGGTGCTTTTTTCCATCCAGCGAACTCTGCACCAACCGAGATGATGAAGAATCATGTGCGTTTTTGCACGATAGTCTGACCTTGCCAATCTGATTCCAGTTCATCTATCTGATCCGGCGGATCAGCTGACTACCGAATCTCTACTATATTAAAGCTCTAGAGGTGGTGATGGTTGGTACGTCGCTCCGCTCCCTCACGTGTGGAGCTAAGTTTTTTTTGTTTAGGCTCGTACCATCCCGAACGGTTTATGAGTTACTAGGAAATTTGCCCGTGCGTTTGGTTCTATAATTCTATTCCAACTCGCATAGCAGCATCAAAATAACCACTTCGAAAATAACTTCGATAAACAGTACCAATGCACGAGATAACTTCGATAGACAGAGTTTAGAAATCTTTCTTTAGTTGCAACTTTATCTAACACATAGAAATAACATCTCTTCCGCGTAATAGTTGGGATTCTAAAGTTGGAATCCTGAGTACTCTAAAATGCTTTGACCATAAATGAATTTTGAAGTGGTTTGCATCGTTTAGGAAGAAATTTAAACTCAAGAAAAATAGATCCTTTGATCTGAATTCTAGATATGATGCAGATTACCTTTCATCCTACAACAAAACTACTACTTAAGTACTTAAAGCAATTTCTCTTTGAAGAATTTCATGCTTAAGTTTAATGGAGCAGCGGCTTAACAAAATGTGGACATACATCAGTATTCGCTAGCTCTCACCCACACGCACCTCCTCCTCCTCCTCCTCTTGAGACCAGAAGCATACGGAATTTGAGAAGCTGACCCAACCAGCCTTTTCTACATGGCTACATAACAGCAAGCTTATGATCAGCGTCAAGGTCTTCTTCCTTGGGCGTCGATTGCTAGGATTTTGCTCCTCTGTTTGTGCGATTTTGCTTCTCTGTTTGTGCGCAGACAGAGTCGGGGATGGTATGTAATGCCGCAATTGGTCTTCAGTCCCGTGCTTGCCTTGGCTGCACTACATACGTTCGCAATGTTGACGTCGCTCGCGTGCTGGCAGGTACTGTTGATGTGCTCAAGTATATCTCTTGACGCATCCTGCTCACAGGACACGTCGACAGACACGTTCTGCAGCCAGGCATCCACCGGGAAGATGAGGAGGCCACTGTTTAGTCCAAGATCTGAATATTAGCGATTGAAGCGCTCAATCGCAGAACCGTCGGAAACGGTAGCAGAGAAAACAACTCCCGCGCGGGCCTGATTCTGAACAAGGAGTAAGAGCATGTCTAACCGTATAAGTCTCTTATTTCGCCCCGTATCGAAAAACTGCTCCATTTCGAGCCATGCCGTCTAGCAGACCCCGTATTTCGCCCCGTATTTTCAAAAATTAAAACCCCGGGAAGTTCATCTTCATTGATCATACTAGGGATCATACATACATTTTGATCATACTACGGATCATACTACATCTAACTAAGCATCAACCTACCTCTAGTCGTCCAGGATGACGTAGGGGATGAAGGCGATCCTCGCCGCCTCCTCCCGCGCCTCCCGCGCCTGCCGCGCCTCGAACTCCTGGACGGCGGCGATGGCCGCCGCCTCCTCCTCTGCCTCCGCCGCCGCTTTCTCGGCGGCATCCGCCTCGGACAAGGCGACCGCACGGCGGTAGGCCGCCTCCTCTTCCTCCTCTTCCGCCGCCGCCGCTTCCTCCTCGCCGCCTCCGCTTCATCCGCCGCTGCTGCTGCTGCCGATGGTCGCCCTCCATTCCGCCAACGCCGCGCGGTCGCGCTGCCACTGCGCGCGCCATTTCTCGAACGCCTCGCCGCTCATCGACTTGAGCGGCGGGTCCTGCTTGTACCACCGCCCACCCGCGGCGAACTCGCGGGAGCGGGTCCGGCACGTACGGCGCGCCGGCGTACTTGCGAGCCGCGCGACGGCTCCCGGCGGCGGAAAGCTTGCACTTCGGCCGCCACGCTTCCTCTACGGTGTCCGGCGAGCGGGATCGCTTCGATCCGCTCGCCGGCGAGGCCCTACTGCGGCGGCGGGAGTCCATCCTAGCTTTGGGGTGGAATGCGTGGCGGGGGAGCGGCTAATTGCTCGCCGGAGCAGCAGGAGGAGGCGGCGGCGCGCGGCGGAGCTAGGGTTGCGAGTGAGGGGTTAACCCCTCACTCGCACCTGCGCCCACTATATGTACGGGGCGGCCCGAATACGGGGCCTGCTAGACGGCCCAAACCGCGTCTGCCCCGTATATCGCCGGAATTTTACGGGGTGGGCGGGTTATACGGGGCCTGTTAGACATGCTCTAACCTCCTCAAATCACGGCGACAGCGAAAAGGCGCGCGAGCAGCCCGGAGGAACCCAAGGTGCAGGAAGGTGAAATCAAGGCCGGGGCGCTCGCAGGAGTCCGGCAGAGCGTTGGAGTGGAGGTTCGAAACGCAGCCCCGATCCCTCCCGATGTCCATGGCCAGCAACAGCGAAGCGATGGTGTCTGGATCGATCGGCTAGGCGGTGTAGCTATACTTGGGGTTGGGGCATCGTGTGGTTAGTTATTTGAGAACACGATCGATCGTATTGGAGCTGGACTCCGGGGCTGCCTACAACTCTCCGAAGAAAGAGATTGACAGAAACCAACCGAAAGGGAGAGCGATGCTGCGGTAGTTGTCGCGGGATCGGGCGTGGGCGACGGACCAAAGAAGAAGTTCTCTCGATGTTTCCTTCCACGTGGAGGTGTTTCCTTCCACGCGAGAGAGTGCGTTGTGTCGTATGCCTTTTGGATTTCGGAGCCTATCCGATTTGCACGGACGAAGCACGGGCTGAGGCAAAAAAAAAAAAAAAAAACCATGTCTTTTAGCGATCAGAAATCAGGGAACGACGGACAGGTTTCCGGTTTTTTTACGCACAAAAATTTATTCCTGTTATTTTAACCTACCAACACCACCAATCCGTAACTTATTAGTAGAGATGAAGGCCACTACTCCGAAATCATCACTACAAACCGCTCACCGTTCACATCTCCATCTTCTCAAATCTCAATCAAGCACCCCGTCTGCCTCTGCCTCGACCTCTCCGCTACCTCCCTCACGACCTCACCGGCTTCCTTGGCTCCTCGAGCAGGGTTCCACCGACTGCGCGTCCCTCGGCTTCACGGCAGCAGATCGGCGGCGGGCACACAGAAGAATCCTGGTGCTGGCGACGCAGTAGCATAGCGGTCAAGGAAACGCGGCGCAGCGATGTTGGCGCACAACATCAGGTCACAGCATGAAAAGTTCGCAACGGCGGCAGCGACTCCTTTGTCCTCGCCACTATCAGTCCTTGGTCCCCGGTGCTATACGATCTCCACTTCTTTGTCCCGTATCACCCCTCGCTCTCGAGCCCCTCCGTACCAACTCTCGTTCCACCTCCCAGCCACCGGCGGCGTCTGGCGCACCCGCTACGTACCTCGATCTGGGGGCGCACCACAGAGTAAACCTCCTCCGTGCTGATGGGGAAGCCGCGACGCCTTCTGGGTTGAGGTCTCGAGGACGAGGGCAGATTGAAGGTCTTCTCGCTTGTGCCACCCATGGCCACCACCGAGGCCCCCATGCATCGTTTCTTGGTCGACGATGCTGCCGGCGCCGCCGAAGAAGAGCAGTCCCAACGCCGAATCCACGCCCTGATTTGGCTCCCGTGGTTAGCTATTTTTTGTCTCATTTCCTCTCCCAAATTGGCTCTAATGTGATGGTCGTTCGTCTGGATTTGTGACGGTTCAGAGTTGAGTGAACTCGTGCTTGCCTGAAAGATGGCGCAGATTTATGACCTGTGATTGCGGAGCTACAGCCTAGAGTACATGCTTGCCTGAAACCTATCGCAGATTAATAACATGTGATTAGAGACAGAGTTTTGGCCGTACCTGACGACTGCTGCAGATGTTAATGGGTGCAAATGGGCAGGGCCACGGTCCAGGAGGCAGGGAATCAGCCAGGCCTCCTCTGGATTCTCTAGCTGCGAGACGACCTACAAGGTTTGACAGTGGCGGCGCGGCGGAGATGGGACGCCGGCACAACAACAAGTTAACCCAACACAACAACAGCTTAATGTTTGACGAAATACTAAATTTGGTAGATGATTATCACATCCTTAAAATGTTGTTTGTTATATTTTCAACTTGAATTTTTTGCAGGTGAACTACTAAATAGGATAAATCTTTCGATCTTGATGTGACTGCATGTGTGACAACTGACAGTTAATCCTTCTACTTGTTTGTTTGATAAAATTTGGTGTATGTTTCATAGGGATAAGTTGAATAGAGCAGGTGTGCTCTGCGCACCTACACATTTTTTGATTTTGTCTTTTTTTTATCGTTCAAGTTATATATTATTTTGATTTTATTTTTTTGCAAGTCACTCAAAAATAAAAAATAGAATGGAGAAAAAATAGTTTGGATTTTTTGCAACTTTAAATTTCAAATTATTTAAAATTCAAAATAAATTATTTACAAATATATACATAATGAAATAAAAAAATCAAAATATTTTTCCTACATTCTAGTGGTTATGTTTAAGTGATCCGGAAAAATTTCAAGTTAAAAAATTGTGTGGTGTGAGAGATAAAAAAATGAGAAGTTGTTTGAGAGGGGAAAAAAGAGCTAGCACGGATCTTGATGCAATATAGACAGTGTAGATAGGGGTGCGCGCTGAGCATCTGGTACGAAAATCCACTCTCATGTTTCATAGGATGGTTGTTGAATTGGCAACAGAACATGATTACTATGTTGTCAAACTATAAATGAACATATTGAGTTCATCAGTCTGTTGTTAAAAAAAATCATGCATTCATGCCCGCTTTGCTCCCATATGTCAAATGTAGAGGATTTTTATGGTCCGGTTACCTGTCCTGTAATATTGGTTGGCCATTACTTCCTAATATTTGAGACAATTCACCTTCAGGTATTTAGTTATTTCTACTTTAAGTTTGGAAGAATAATAACAATTTAGTCTAGGATTAGTCCATCCGAGGTAATCTCTTCAACTTGTATACAAAGAAAACAGAGTGGTCACCTTGGCACCTTGCTGTTGCTCGCCCTCGCCCTCGCCCCCGCCATATATATAAAATACCATATACCAACACATTAATGTTTCTGTCCTCCCTCTACTCCTGATTATAAATAGCTAAAGCTACTCCCCCATACAAGATCCAAATCGAACTAGTAAGCTTAAACGTTGCGAGCTTTGCCCACACCCTCATTTTGTTTTGTAGGTGAGAAATAGCGGTTGAGTGAGGATGATGTGTGGCTGTTGCATGGCACGTTGGTCTTATGTTTTGGAAATGGGATGCACCGAGAAAAAAAGATGGATTGGGTAATCTGTGCACGAATTGTTCTAACCCATTGTGTTACCGATAAGGTGCATCAATCCTTCTTGCTGTACAGAAAGAGGCACTGGCAGAGTAGGTGTCATTTTGCATTTTGGTAGGCTCAGGTCCTGTTTATTTGGGTTAGACGGTGTGCTTATAGTGCTTTTGGGTCTTGAAAGCATAAACCCAGCTAAATACCTAACTTCTAGACATAGGCTTCCCGCAGTAAGCACGTCGGGAGGGGCTTCCCTCAGCTTCTCACTCAAGCCATTGCATGTCTCGTTGCCCACCCACCCAGCTGGCATGTACCAACTGCTGCCGCTGTATCAGGTCTCTCGGACCAGTAACGCTGCTCGCTGCTTCAGCTGAGGTCCAAGTCATCGTGTCTGGTTTAACTTTAGCTCGTGCATTACTTACAAGCCTCGTTCTATATATGAACTAATGTATCAATGGCAAGACATTGCAAGCTGTTATTCTTTTCCGTTTGTATTAATTGGCAAACTTGAACAAGAAATATGTTAATTTACCTAGGAATTGCATTTGATTATTATTGCAACGTGAGACCACAGCACACCAAAATGCCTCTGCAATTTCAAGTACAGTTAATTCTAGTATCTATATTTTTATCAAATTTTATATGGCCAATAATTGTTAATTCTAAAAATTACATCAAATCTATTCCCTCTGTCCCCAAGTAAGTAAATTATTGTTTTCTAGATACAGATGTATCTATAACTAAAATCACTAGTAGAAAAAGGGGCAACCATCTAAGCCTTTAGTACCGGTTCCCTTATGAACCGGTACTAAAGGGGCCATTTATACCGGTTCCTCCGCCCAGGCGGGTGAGGAACATCTGTACCGGTTCGTGAGAGCCTTTTGTAGGTTTTCAGCCCAAATTTCACGCGCGGGTGGGCCCAGGGCTGGACCATTGGTACTGGTTCATCTAAAGAACCGGTACTAAAGGGTGTCTCCTATATGATCACAGCGTCCCCGATCCCTGCTCATTTTCTCTTCTCCTCTCTCTCACATTTCTAAATATTTTGCACATCTCACACTCCAACAAATCTTCATTTTTTATCCACCATTTTAACAAGATTAACGGCATCCATCTATCCAAGGGTTAGCAATATCATCATTTCTTCTGGCGTTCCTAATTTAGCTCATTTCTTTGCTAGTTTTAACTCGTATTATTTTTCTAGTGGTGTTCGATGAAATGCCTAAGTTAGGGATTTCATTTTTTATATGCAATTTGAGTTCAAATTAAAATATGTTTTGTAGGTTTTAGTATCATCCATGTGCTCACTATCGTCGATCGCCAGCGTCGTCCCCTAGACGGCACCGTACCACCTCGGTGAGCCTCTTCTTTTTTTATAAAAAAACTTAGTTTTATGTGATGAACTTGAATATTAATTAAGTTGGTCACTCATATATTCATGATGTTGTGTAATTAATGATTTTTGATATACTTATATAATGCAGATGAATCGACAATGGATGTACGGTGACCGGTGTCATCCCGACTTCATTAAAGGCATGCATTATTTTCTCAACGTGGCTGAGGCAAACAGGCGGTCGAATGGTCTCATTTATTGTCTATGTAGTTCATGTAAGAATATGAAGGATTACTCTACCTCAAAGACCCTTCACGTCCACCTGCTTGAGAACGGTTTCATACCCAACTATAATTGTTGGACCAAACACGGAGAACGAGGGGTTATATTGGAAGACAACGAA
Source organism: Lolium rigidum (assembly GCF_022539505.1). NCBI lineage: Eukaryota > Viridiplantae > Streptophyta > Magnoliopsida > Poales > Poaceae > Lolium > Lolium rigidum. The sequence continues at coordinate 302,902,025 of NC_061510.1, read as the reverse complement.
GAAGAGAGGATAGTGACAACTATCCTATATTCACCGAAGACGGTGATAGTAGAATGGGGGAAGACGAAGCTGAAGAAGAGCCCATTTTTGATGAGCCAAATTTTGATGACCCCGATGACGATTTGGGTTGAGCCATTCTTGATGCGAAGATAAACTGCGGAAGTGAAAAGGAGAGGTTGAAGTTGGAGAAAATGTTAGAGGATCACAATAAACTGTTGTACCCAAATTGCGAAGATGGCCAAAAAAAGCTGGGTACCACGCTGGAATTGCTGCAATGGAAGGCAGAGAATGGTACTGCTGACAAGGGATTTGAAAAGTTGCTGAAAATAATTAATAAAGAAGATGCTTCCAGGGGAGAACGTATTGCCCTCTAGTACGTACGAAGCAAAGAAGATTGTCCGCTCTCTAGGATTAGAGGTGCAGAAGATACATGCATGCATCAATGACTGCATCCTCTACCGCGAGGAGTACAAGAATTTGAATGCATGTCCGGTATGTAGTGCATTGAGGTATAAGATCAGGCGAGATGACCCTGGCGATGTTAAGGGCGATTCCACCCCCAGGAAGATGTTTCCTGCGAAGGTGATGTGGTATGCTCCTATAATACCACGGTCGAAACGTTTATTCCAAAATAAAGAGCATGCCAAGTTGTTGCGATGACACAAAGAGGAACGTAAGAAAGATGTGCTTGCCAGGCACGAGGAGAACGGTCCGCCTCGTTCGAACTTAAACGAGGCCGGCCGTCGACTGTGGTGACACGGCCCGACTCTCCAGAGCGTCATGGCCTACCGTGGCCCCCGCCTGCGCTACCCTCAGTCCCAGCCCACGCGTGCTCACCCGCCGAGGTTCCACTACCACGACCCCGATGCCAGCGACGACGACATGGGCACACCACGCCGCACCACGCCGCTCCACGCCGCGCGCCAGGTGCTCGACGCAATCCCCAGCCTGAGGGACGGCCGAGATAGCACCTGGCAGCCCCCACCGTCGCTGCCACGGTCGCCCAACGGCAGCTGTTGGGCTCGAAGGCGGCCACGGCGGTCAGCTCCACTAGGTCGACGTGTGTCGGCGGCGGGACGGGCGCCTCGGCCTCGTACCGGGACGGAGTCGTGGTGTCGTAGGGGAGCTTGTTGATGGACTTGACATAGTACATACATAGAGAGAAGAGCGAGAGGAGGAGGGGCGCCGAGTCCATGGCGGTGCCGCCGTGACATCGAGGAGGAGAGTTGAGTAGAGATGGAGAGAAATAGAGAGAAGAGCGAGAGGAGGAGGGGCGCTGAGTCCGTGGCGGTGCCGCCGCGACAGCGAGGAGGAGGGGAACATCGAGAAATAGGTTAGGGTTAGGGTTAGGGTTAGGGTCCATAAATAGAGTGAAGAGCGAGAGGAGGAGGGGGAACGCCGATTTCGTGTAGATGGAGAGAAATAGAGAGAAGAGCGAGAGGAGGAGGGGGGACACCGATTTCGTGTAGATGGAGAGAAATAGAGAGAAGAGCGATAGGAGGAGGGGAACGCCGATTTCGTGTAGATGGAGAGAAATAGAGAGAAGAGCGAGAGGAGGAGGGGAACGTCGAGAAATAGGTTAGGGTTAGGGTTAGGGTTTGCGCGAGTACCTACAGTCCGGAAATGTCGCCGAGTGTTTGCGTGAGAGTAGACGAGGGAGGTAGAAGAGAGGGGGGGAGCCCGAGTACCTGCTTGTAATAAGTATATATGTGAAAGGCCTCGCACACTCTCTTATTCTTGTGTTTTCTTATTGCTTTCTTCACTTGAATTGTTATCCATCTTAATTGCTTTCTTAATTTTGTAGTGACATTGAGCTATGGAGGACGGCACCTTCGTTCGAGATGAGGATCAAGAAGAAATCGTGCAGAAAATGATATATGAGAGTGCCCGTTGACCGGAACCCAATGGAGATGACTATGAGTTCTCACAATTTCTAAACGATGTCGGTGAGGGACTTGAGTCTGAAGAAATTAGAAGAGACAACGAAGTGTCCTTAACAAACTCCGGCGAGGTGTATATTTATATATCAAGTCTATGTTCATCACTAGATGCATTCATTTATTTGTATTGCACTTATTAACGAATCATTTTTTCTTTTAGCCTTCTGGATCATCGAGCAAATTTGTTAAAAAACAACGAGACCCGACGCAGTGTCTAAAGGGCGAGGGTAGGTTAGCCCTCACCGCATTTAAGGATAGTGGTGAACCGGTGGATCCCAAAGAGCACTGTCGTAAATTTACAAATCAAGCTGGAGTTCTTGTTAGGGACCATGTACCGATCAGCATTCCAGAGTGGCATAAGCCGAAGAACGCGGGGCCTGAAGCTAGTTATGTCAACGATACTCTGAATTTTTTTTCTTTGGGACAGTCTACTGACACACTTCAGCCTACTGTAAGACATGATGGAAGGCCAGAAAAAGAAAGTCAAGGAATGGACTCTCAAGAAGATGGCCACACAATTCTATACCTGGAAGAAAAATTTATGGGACAGATATAAAAATGAAGATCCAGTCTCCAATGAAAGTCTAGTGAAGATAAAAGATCACTGGCCCGCATTTAAGAGGTATAAGCAATCGTCTACTGTGTGTCCCGATCGGTCACAAATACGAAAAATGCTTCAAAGAAGAAACATTTCCATCATTTGGGGTCAGGTGGCTACAAGACTGCCATTCCGAAGTGGACAACATTTGAAAATAAACTGATGGAGGCAGGAATCACTCCACAGACATGGGACTGGCCCTACTGGTCCAAGTTCTGGTTGTTCGCGCATGGGGCAGGGTTGGACCCAAAGACAGGGCAGATCGTTGCGCATGGAAAATGGAAGGAAAAAAATTAAAGCAATCACGACGTAGCTTATAGATGCAATTGAAAAGGTTATAAAGGGAGAGTACATTCCCGATAGAGAGAATGATGAGCTGACACTCGCTCTGGGGAATCCTGAACACGTTGGACTGGTACAAGCTCGCCCAGGTGTCACCATGACGGAAGCGTGGCCGGAGTGCACTAACACTTATAGAAGCCATTCGAGAAAGAAGAAGGAGTCAGACAGGTTAACGGAATTGTTAAATAGGGTGGAGGCGCTTGACAAAAATCAGAGGTCACCTAATCAGCCGTTGTTTCTACAGGATCCTCAAGCCGATGCCGCCCCATCTCAGCGAAGAAGCAGTGTGGTTTCCTCGCATCTTGACGGATGTGGAGGAAGCTACCCCGTGGATTATATCACGGAGAAGATAGATTGCGAGCTACATATGTTATTCAGAAACGCGTCCGTTAAGGTGGAGGTTGGCTATGTTTCTCCAAGTGAAGATGGAGCAACGCACCATTGATGTCTACGCACGCTTCTATTCCTGTAGACAGTGTTGGGCCTCCAAGAGCAGAGGTTCGTAGAACAGCAGCAAGTTTCCCTTAAGTGAATCACCCAAGGTTTATCAAACTCAGGGAGGTAGAGGTCAAAGATATCCCTCTCAAGCAACCCTGCAATTAAGATACAAGAAGTCTCTTGTGTCCCCAACACACCTAATAGACTTGTCAGATGTATAGTTGCACTAGTTCGGCGAAGAGATAGTGAAATACAAGTAATATGGATGATTATAAGTAGTAATTGCAATCTGAAATAAAAATGGCAGCAAGCGAACATGTAGCCGAACTTGTTGGAAACGGTGTTTCAATGCTTAGAAACAAGGCCTAGTGATCATACTTTCACTAGTGGACACTCTCAACAATGATCATATAATTGAATAAATAAATGCTAGTCTCAAACACTCTCTTGTTGGATAACAAACACCATTCATTGTGTAGGGCTGCAAAAGCACACCTCAAGCCGGAGTAAACAAGCTCCACAACGTCATAAAGGAATCACACACGATGCGCACACTGTCACCATCACACCGTGGAGAGTGACTCCGGAGTTCATATTAAAGTAACCTCTAGAGTGCATAATAGACAAGAGTAACATCTACATATTCAACTAGATTACAAAGCTCATGATCACATAAAGATCACACCATGGGAGAGAGAGATGAACCACATAGCTACCGGTAGAGCCCTCAGCCTCGGGGGAGAACTACTCACTCCTCATCATGAGAGACAGCAACAGCGATGAAGATGGCGATGGAGTCGATGGAGATAACTCCGGGGGCAATTCCCCGTCCCGGCAGGGTGCCGAAACGGAGACTTCTATCCCCCGAATTAGGGTTTTTGGTGGCGGCGGAGCTGCGGAACTCTTCTGGAGAAATCGTCGATGGTGCTAGGGTTTTCGGAGACGAAGGAATAAATAGGCGAAGGGGCAGCGTCGATGGAGTCCCGAGGGGCCCACCCCACCTGGCGGCGCGGCAAAAGGTGGGGCCGCGCCACCCTATGAGGTGGCCAGCTCGTGGCCCCCCTTCGTCTCTCCTTCGGACTCCGTGAAGCTTCTGGAAAAATAGGGACGTGGCCTTTTGTTTCACGCAATTCCGAGAATATTCGCAGAAGTAATTTTCTGGAACCAAAAACAGCAGAAAACAGGAACTGGCACTTCGGCATCTTGTTAATAGGTTAGTCCCGGAAAATTCATAAAAATGATATAAAGTGTGAAAAAACATGTAGGTATTGTCATAAAACTAGCATGGAACATAAGAAATTATAGATACGTTGAAGATGTATCAAGCATCCCCAAGCTTAGTTCCTACTCGCCCTCGAGTAGGTAAACGATAAAAAGAATAATTTCTGAAGTGACATGCTACCAACATAATCTTGATCAATACTATTGTAAAGCGTATGAGATGAATGAAGTGACTCAAAGCAATGGTCTATAGTTTGCTAACAAAAAGATAATGACTAAACAACTGAATCATATAGCAAAAACTTTTCATGAATAGTACTTTCAAGACAAGCATCAAAAAGTCTTGCATCAGAGTTAACTCATAAAGCAATAGATTCTTAATAAAAGTTCTTGAAGCAACACAAAGGAAGATTTAAGTTTCAGCAATTGCTTTCAACTTTTAACATGTATATCTCATGGATAATTGTCAACACAAAGTAATATGATGAGTGCAATAAGCAAGCACATAAGAAATGATGCATGATACGTCTCCGACATATCAATAATTTCTTATGTTCCATGCCACATTATTGATGATATCTACATGTTTTATACACATTATATGTCGTATTTATGCATTTTCCGACACTAACCTATTAACGAGATGCCGAAGAGCCGATTCTGTTTTCTGCTCGTTTTTGGTTTCAGAAATCCTAGTAAGGAAATATTCTCGGAATTGGACGAAATCAACGCCCGGGAACCTATTTTGCCACGAAGCTTCCGGAAGACCGAGGGAGAGTCGAAGTGGGGCCACGAGGTGGCGACACACCGGGCGGCGCGGCCCAGGCCCTGGCCGCGCCGGCCTGTGGTGTGGGCCCCTCGTGACGCCCCTTTACCTGCCCTTCCGCCTACAAATAGCCTTCGTCGCGAAACCCCCAGTACCAAGAGCCACGATACGGAAAACCTTCCAGAGACGCCGCCGCCGCCAATCCCATCTCGGGGGATTCTGGAGATCTCCTCCGGCACCCTGCCGGAGAGGGGATTCATCTCCCGGAGGACTCTTCACCGCCATGGTCGCCTCCGGAGTGATGAGTGAGTAGTTCACCCCTGGACTATGGGTCCATAGCAGTAGCTAGATGGTTGTCTTCTCCTCATGTGCTTCATTGTCGGATCTTGTGAGCTGCCTAACATGATCAAGATCATCTATCTGTAATTCTATATGTTGTGTTGTGTTTGTCGGGATCCGATGGATAGAGAATACTATGTTATTTTGATTATCAATCTATTACCTATGTGTTGTTTATGATCTTGCATGCTCTCCGTTATTAGTAGAGGCTCTGGCCAAGTTTTTGCTCTTAACTCCAAGAGGGAGTATTTATGCTCGATAGTGGGTTCATGCCTCCATTAAATGCGGGACGAGTGATGTAAAGTTCTAAGGTTGTGGATGTCTTTGTTGCCACTAGGGATAAAACATTGATGCTATGTCCGAGGATGTAGTTATTGATTACATTACGCACCATACTTAATGCAATTGTCCGTTGCTTTGCAACTTAATACTGGAAGGGGTTCGGATGATAACCTCGAAGGTGGACTTTTTAGGCATAGATGCATGTCTGGATAGCGGTCTATGTACTTTGTCGTAATGCCCAATTAAATCTCACTATATTTATCATATCATGTATGTGCATTGTTATGCCCTCTCTATTTGTCAATTGCCCGACTGTAATTTGTTCACCCAACATGCTTTTATCTTATGGGAGAGACACCTCTAGTGAACTGTGGACCCGGTCCTATTCTTTACATCGCATACAATCTACTGCAATACTTGTTTACTGTTTTCTGCAAATAATCATCTTCCACACAATACGGTTAATCCTTTGTTACAGCAAGCCGGTGAGATTGACAACCTCACTGTTTCGTTGGGGCAAAGTACTTTGGTTGTGTTGTGCAGGTTCCACGTTGGCGCCGGAATCCCCGGTGTTGCGCCGCATTACATTCCGCCACCATCAACCTTCAACGTGCTTCTTGGCTCCTCCTGGTTCGATAAACCTTGGTTTCTTTCTGAGGGAAAACTTGCTACTGTCTGCATCACACCTTCCTCTTGGGGTTCCCAACGGACGTGTGTCAACTGCACGCATCACCGCTCTTTGGAGGTCTGTTTGGCAAGGGGGTTAGAGTACCCGCTACCATTCGTTGACAACAACAAACACCTCTCAAAATTTTACTTTTATTCTCTTTATATGATTTCAAAACTGAAAAAGCTCTAGCACATGATTTAATCCCTGCTTCCCTCTGCGAAGGGCCTGTCTATTACTTTATGTTGAGTCAGTAAACCTATTTCCCTCCATCTCAAGCAAGCATTTTGGTTGTTGTGATCAAACTATTATATTGTGATTTGCTTCATCATGTCTTTTATTGTTTAGTACAAGTTTTACCTGAATGAATATAGCTCTGAAAGTCATCAATGATTACTATGGTTGAGTATGCAAGTTTACCATAAGCTTTAATATGAGAGCGCTGCTCAATAGATAAGTATAATCTGTTAACTGTTCTCTGACCAAGAACAAAGTTTGCCATCACCAATTATGATTTCTTATGCACCTTTATTTATGATTACCTTATACTTGTTTCAAGTTGAGTTATATGAGGAAGTTGTTTACTAGAATGTCTTGTGTGAATAAATATGATGCTTCTTGTCCGTATTTGATTTATCGACTCTTCACTCCATAAACATGTGGTCCCGTTTACCGAGTTCGGTTTCGCTTGGGGACAAGCGAGGTCTAAGCTTGGGGGAGTTGATACGTCCAATTTGCATCACTATTTTATATCATAATTTGCTGTTATTCATTGATATATTTCATATTTGGAGATAATACTTATGTTATTTCATCTATTTTGCATGATTCATGATTATTGGAGGATCGCGCACCGGAGCCAGGATTCTGCTGGAAAAAGCACCGTCAGAATGCAATATTTCGGAAGATCAACAATTGACAGGAATTACACGAAAACTCCTATTTTCCAGATGACGAAGGGAGCCAGAAGGGGGAGAAGAGGGGATCCGAGGTGGGCCCACCCCATAGGCCGGCGCGGCCCAAGGCCTGGCCGCGCCGCCCTATGAGGAGGGGGGCCCACAGCCCCTCTCGCCTCCTTTTCTTCGCGTATGGCTTCGTCCCAAAAACCTAAGCCAGAGGGGGTACGTCGCGAAGAGTCACAACCGCCTCTGCGGGGCGGAGAACACCAGAGAGAAAAGAGCTCTCCGGCGGGCAGGAATCCGCCGGGGAAATTCCCTCCCGGAGGGGGAAATCGACGCCATCGCCACCGTCATCGAGCTGGACATCATCTCCATCACCATCACCATCATCTTCATCATCATCACCGCCGTCTCCACCGCTGCACCTCGTCACCGCTGTAGCAATTTGGGTTTGATCTTGATTGTTTGATAGGGGAAACTTTCCCGGTGTTGATTTCTACTTGTTATTGATGGTATTGAGTGAAACCGTTGAACCAAGGTTTATGTTCAGATTGTTATTCATTATCATATCACCTCTGATCATGTTCCATATGATGTCTTGTGAGTAGTTCGTTTAGTTCTTGAGGACATGGGTGAAGTCTAAATGTTAGTAGTGAAGTATGGTTGAGTAATATTCAATGTTATGATATTTAAGTTGTGGTGTTATTCTTCTAGTGGTGTCGTGTGAACGTCGACTACACGACACTTCACCTTTATGGGCCTAGGAGAATGCATCTTGTACTCGTTTGCCAATTGCGGGGTTGCCGGAGTGACGAAACCCGAGCCCCCATTGGTATATCGATGCGGGAGGGATCGCAGGATCTCAGAGTTTAAGGCTGTGGTTAGATTTATCTTAATTACTTTCTTGTAGTTGCGGATGCTTGCAAGTGGTATAATCACAAGTATGTATTAGTCCTAGGAAGGGCGGTACATTAGCATAGTTTCACCCACACAACACTTATCAAAACAATGAAGATTAATTAGCCGTATGTAGCGAAAGCACTAGACTAAAATCCCGTGTGTCCTCGAGAACGTTTGGTCATTATAAGTAAACAAACCGGCTTGTCCTTTGTGCTAAAATGGATTGGGCCACTTGCTGCAATTGTTACTCTCGCACTTTATTTACTCGTACTTTATTCATCTGTTACATCAAAACCCCCTGAATACTTGTCTGTGAGCATTTACAATGATTCCTTCATCGAAACTGCTTGTCAACACCTTCTGCTCCTCGTTGGGATCGACATTCTTACTTATCGAAGATACTGCGATACACCCCCTATACTTGTGGGTCATCAGAATATCACAAGCGTCATTCAAATTACCACATATTGGAGACAAAGCATTATCAAGGCAAAATATTTCATCCAAAGCTGAGGAGCAAAAAAGATTATTTTTATATAAACTAGCTTCCCCAAGCTTGGGTTTTTCCATAGCATTAAAAATAATGGTGTCAAAAAAATTAATACTAATAACATTACTACCACTATTATGCAGACAAACTTCCATAGGTTTTTTAATTTTCTCTTCAAAAGCATCATGTCCTAATTCAATATAAATTTCATAAAGATCTCTAATGTTTTTTGTTGTTTTCCATTAAGCCTAACTAGTGAAATAAAAACAAGAAACAAAAAGATATAATTGCAGAATCTAAAGGAAATAGCTTCGAGCACTCACACACCGGCAATAGTGCTAGGAAATAGCTTAGTAGTCGGAGGATGTGAATACCTTTTACCTTACCTCTTCGGCAACGGCGCCAGAAAATAACTTGATGTCTACGCACGCTTCTATTCCTGTAGACAGTGTTGGGCCTCCAAGAGCAGAGGTTCGTAGAACAGCAGCAAGTTTCCCTTAATTGAATCACCCAAGGTTTATCGAACTCAGGGAGGTAGAGGTCAAAGATATCCCTCTCAAGCAACCCTGCAATTAAGATACAAGAAGTCTCTTGTGTCCCCAACACACCTAATACACTTGTCAGATGTATACGTGCACTAGTTCGGCGAAGAGATAGTGAAATACAAGTAATATGGATGATTATAAGCACTCAATGCAATCTGAAATAAAAATAGCAGCAAGCGAACATGTAGCAGAACTTGTTGGAAACGGTGTTTCAATGCTTAGAAACAAGGCCTAGTGATCATACTTTCACTAGTGGACACTCTCAACAATGATCACATAATTGAATAAATAAATGCTAGTCTCAAACATTCTCTTGTTGGATAACAAACACCATTCATTGTGTAGGGCTGCAAAAGCACACCTCAAGCCAGAGTAAACAAGCTCCACAATGTCATAAAGGAATCACACACGATGCGCACACTGTCACCATCACACCGTGGAGAGTGACTCCGGAGTTCATATTAAAGTAACCTCTAGAGTGCATAATAGACAAGAGTAACATCTACATATTCAACTAGATTACAAAGCTCATGATCACATAAAGATCACACCATGGGAGAGAGATATGAACCACATAGCTACCGGTAGAGCCCTCAGCCTCGGGGGAGAACTACTCCCTCCTCATCATGGGAGACATCAACAGCGATGAAGATGGCGATGGAGTCGATGGAGATGGCTCCGGGGACAATTCCCCGTCCCGGCAGGGTGTCGAAACAGAGACTTCTGTCCACCGAATTAGGGTTTTTGGTGGCGGCGGAGCTACGGAACTCTTCTGGAGAAATCGTCGATGGTGCTAGGGTTTTCGGAGACGAAGGAATAAATAGGCGAAGGGGCAGAGTCGGTGGAGTCCCGAGGGGCCCACCCCACCTGGCGGCGCGACAGAAGGTGGGGCCGCGCCACCCTATGAGGTGGCCAGCTCGTGGCCCCCCTTCGTCTCTCCTTCGGACTCCGTGAAGCTTCTGGAAAAATAGGGACGTGGCCTTTTGTTTCGCGCAATTCCGAGAATATTCGTAAGTAATTTTCCGGAACCAAAAGCAGATAAAAACAAGAACTGGCACTACGGCATCTTGTTAATAGGTTAGTCCCGAAAAATGCATAAAAATGATATAAAGTGTGAATAAAACATGTAGGTATTGTCATAAAACTAGCATGGAACATAAGAAATTATAGATACGTTGGAGACGTATCAACCATCATATTCCTATTCCACATGGCTGCGTTCGTGTTGGGGTGGATGAAGTTGTTCCGGGTTTTGAAACAGTGGAGCTTGATTTTCCTAGAGGTGACGATGAGAAGACAATGGCCGATGTCAAGCACGGTTTCCCCTATTGCCCAAGAAATACATCGTCCTTTTGCAAAGGCCACCAACTCCTCGTAGCAGTCCACATGAGCAGCAAAGGCCATCGACTCCTCCTGGTAGCAGTCCACATGAGCAGCAAAGTCCACACCTACCTGAGAGGGACCCCAGCGTGAGTCCACCATCTCGAGATCCTCGAGTAAGACAGCGTCTGTTAAGCGGAATGGTATACCGCCTAGGAAGAAATCTAGAAAGGAGAAACCACTGCCACCTATTGAGAAGTTACCTTGGGAAAAACTATCGAGGAAAACATGGAAATCTGTAAGTCCAAGCTGAAAGCATTTTTTGCTAAGAAAGTGCTAGAGATACCTTTTTTTTTGTTTTTTTTTGAAAACCAGGACTGTGAGGCAAAAAGCCCCACAGCAATTTATTAATATATAAAACTTGGACCAGAGTCCAAGAGAAGAGTACAACTAACTAGGGAAAAAATACAACAAAAGAGCTGGGAAGGGCACTAAGGTAGGGACCTAATCCAACTCAACAGGCCATCCTTGTACTTAGCTTTGATTCTATATTGCAGCAAAGTCATGTCATGAATGAATTGACCCTTCCACTTAGTGAAAGAGCTTCTCTCCTGTCTAAAAATCTTCGCATTTCGGATAAGCCAAATATTCCAGCATGCTATGATTAACACTTCCATAAAGAAAGGCTGTCTAAAACTCCTCCTTGCATGATGCACTATTGACTATATATCTCCCAGGGGCTGCCAATCAATCTGAAGATAAGACCAAATCCGAGCACTGAAGTTGCATTCAAAAAATAAATGCACTCTATCTTCATATGCCCTCAGCAAACATAACTCACAGTGTTTGTCATCATTTACTTTCCAATTCCTCCTCTGTAACAAATCCCTAGTGTTCAATCTGTCAGAAAGCAACAACCAAGCGAACACCTTTATTTTCATTACACAACAGGACTTCCACAGCCACAGATACACATTGGGCACCTGAATATGAGAATGAATATGATCATAAAACCCTTTTGCAGAATAACTTTTCCCCCAGCAGTAATTCCATTCATCATTCTTCTGTAACAAAGGGTTATCCTGCTGCTAGAGATACCTTTTGAGAAGACTCTAGATCCGGTGAAAGTTGTGCGTACCGTTGAGAATCTATATGACCCTGTACCATCGCCACCATCTGACTATAGGCGATCTATTGAAAGGTCGTATGACGATATGGTGGAGGCGAAAAAACCCGATCAATCGGTGCTCTCGGAGAAAAAAAGGAAACAATTGCACCAGCTCGGAGAACAACCCGTTCAATCGGTCCCCCCTCTCAAGGTGTTTGACGAGAAGGCCGTTGAAAGTTCTCGACAATACACAACCGATTACCCCATTGCTGAAGTAGCATATAAATTTGTTCAAGGGAAAGATTTGGTCGAGAATCTCAGGAAGCTACCAACAAGTATGCGTAATTTGCATGCGTGGTATAGTAATGCCACAAAGAGAGGGATCGAGTCTATCATGGTGCGAGTTAAGGAAGAGCACTACTTCCAAGAATACTTTGTAAGCGTTGACTTATGCGAAAATTTTCAGTTATACAATCTCCGGGCCCTCGAAAAATCTATCATCAGTTGCTATTGTATGTAAGTCATTTATTTATGTAATTTGAGAAGTCTTTATTAGCTCACCTCGTTCATTGTCTGCAAATTATAATCTTTTGTGCGCTATATTCTGCAGATTGAAGATGCTCGAATGCAAAAGGGATGAAATCACGAACATTGGGTTCATTGACCCGGATACAATGCATGAAAAAACCATAGAAGATCCCATTTATAACAGGGATACAGACTTTGCTAAGGTTTTTGAAGCGACAACGTGACAAAAGGATAATACTTTGGCCTTACAACTTCAAGTGAGTGTTACTATCTTATAACACATTCTATTTTGCTCACGAGATGATCAAATTTGAACTGATGACTTATATATATATATATGAAACTGCATATTTAAACATGCGCATGTTCCACTTTATTCTTATCGTCATTAAAATGTACGATGGAGATGTTGAAGTCTTTGACTCACAAAACAAAGATCCTATACTATACAAGACGACTTTTCTTATGCTTAAAAAGTAATTTTAATTCTTATCGGTTTTTTGTTAATTTCCTGATATCAACTAATTGATAACTCTTTTATGCATTTTCTTTTGTCGGGCAGCGTATGGGAAACGTTCATCAAGGAAGATCAGTCCCGTGAATGGAAACCGAAGCTGATATGGCATACGAACAAAGTAAGTAGTAGTACTACCTAGGTCCACACACCTTTATCATACGTGATTATTGTTTGATTGAATTATATTCTTGTACAGAAATGCGTGAAACAACCAGAGGGGACTAATCTATGTGGATACTACATTTGCGAGTACATCCACAGACTTGTCAGCGAGAGAACACATAATCAAAGAAATAAAGAGGTACGAAAACAAGATTCACAAATTTATTTTGTTACCATAAGTTGTGCTGAGTTTCAGTAATAATTGTTTGATTGTGATTTGATACATATATACACACATACACATAGCTCATGTATTCATTTGTATCTCATTCTTTTATAGTTGGCAAGAAAGCGGGACAGGATCTCAATCGAGGAACTTATCAAAGCAATTGGCGAGGAATTTGCGGGATTTTTCCTTCGGGACGTCATACCACCATTCGGCGAGTACCACTATGAATGAAGATCTACATGTAACATATAGTTTGACTCGGAGAGTACCACTATGCTACATGTAATAGATAGTATGCCTCGGAGAGTACCACTATATATGCATGAAGATCAATCTTCATGCATGTACTACTTAATTTGCGATCTTATGCAATTACATGTATTATATTATATGCACCAAGTTGATATGCATCACCTTTATATTCATGTACTACCTAAACCCAAACGCGTTTCTGGCACATCGACGCGATATGAAACGGTTTGATACCCCTAAACCCCTTCTAAAACCCTAAAACCTGAATTCTCTGCCGCGGCAAAGATTTATGCATTTTCTCTACCGCGGCTGCCAACCTTTGGTACCGGTTCGTATTACAAACCGGTACCAAAACTCGCTCGCCCTGCGCTCTCCTGGGTGCTCACGTGGAGGCCCCTTTAATACCGGTTCGTAAGGAACCGGTACCAAAGGGGGGGCTTTTGTACCGAAGCTTTTGTACCGTTGCTTAACCGGTATAAAAGCCCTTCTGGAAGTGGTATAGATGCCCCTTTTTCTACTAGTGAATACGTCTAAATATATACTTATCTAGTTAAATTTGAGTCAATTATTTTAGATCAAAGATAATATTATTTATTGATTAATAGGGATGCATATATTTTTCAATTTTTCAATTTTATTTTAGCTAATATAAAGCATAATCAACTAATTGTGGTAGATAGGTTACATCTTGAGGATACATGGAGACTTTGGACTTTTTTCACCAGCCGTCCTAAAAGAAGGTTGCCAAATATCATTTTTATATTTCACCAACTATCCAGACTCCGTACTGGCTTCTCGAATCCTACTGACTCCAATATGCTTGTCGTTCAGCTGCAGCTCAAACAAACAAGCACTCAGATAGTGTGCTTCTATTGGGCATACCTAGACATATTTAATTCATGTTTCATCTATCTTTTTCCACAGTTCTAGCTCGTTCGACTACTATTATATGTAATTAATCCAAGTTCTGAGGACGCCCCTTTAATACTGGTTCATAAGTAACCGGTACCAAAGCGGGGGGGGCTTTTGTACCGTTGCTTAACCGGTATAAAAGCCCTTCTGGAACCAGTATTGATGCCCCTTTTTCTACTAGTGAATACGTCTAAATATATAATTATCTAGTTAAATTTGAGTCAATTATTTTAGATCAAAGATAATATTATTTATTGATTAATAGGGATGCATATATTTTTCAATTTTTCAATTTTATTTTAGCTAATATAAGCATAATCAACTAATTGTGGTAGATAGGTTACATCTTGAGGATACATGGATACTTTGGACTTTTTTCACCAGCCGTCCTAAAAGCAGGTTGCCAAACATCATTTTTATATTTCACCAACTGTCCAGCTCCCAGCTGCTTCTCCGATCCTACCAGCTCCAGCTGCTTGTCGTTCAGCTGCAGCTCAAACAAACAAGCATTCAGATAGTGTGTTTCTATCGGGCATACCAAGACATATTTATTTCATGTTTCATCTATCTTTTTCCACATTACCCATACAAGTAGCTAAGGAGATCTGCCATCCAATTTAATGGAATGGGCCTTCCTTCGCTATTCGCTGCACACCAGATTAGAAACAAAGTTGACGCCAGAGCAGGGGCATCACTCGCCGAATTCCCTTTCTTGCGGTCAACCGCCTAAGCGGTCAGTTTCTGACGCAAAACCCGCCTCAAACAAACAAGCATTCAGATAGTGTGTTTCTATCGGGCATACCAAGACATATTTATTTCATGTTTCATCTATCTTTTTCTACAGTTCTAGCTCGTTCGACTACTATTATATGTAATCCAAGTTTTGAGGACGCGCCACGAGCATTACCCATACAAGTAGCTAAGGAGATCTGCCATCCAATTTAATGGAATGGGCCTTCTTTCGCTATTCGCTGCACACCGGATTAGAAACAAAGTTGGCGCCAAAGCAGGGGCATCACTCGCCGAATTCCCTTTCTTGCGGTCAACCGCCTAAGCGGTCAGTTTCTGACGCGAAACCCACCTCAAACAAACAAGCATTCAGATAGTGTGTTTCTATCGGGCATACCAAGACATATTTATTTCATGTTTCATCTATCTTTTTCCACAGTTCTAGCTCGTTCGACTACTATTATATGTAATCCAAGTTCTGAGGACGCACCACGAGCATTACCCATACAAGTAGCTAAGGAGATCTACCATCCAATTTAATGGAATGGGCCTTCTTTCGCTATTCGCTACACACCGGATTAGAAACAAAGTTGGCGCCAAAGCAGGGGCATCACTCGCCGAATTCCCTTTCTTGCGGTCAACCGCCTAAGCGGTCAGTTTCTGACGCGAAACCCGCCCGCGCCTATCAGATTTTGTCGTATTCGACCCGCCCCGACTCACGCGCACGCCAGAAAATAGTCTTGATAACCCACAAGTATAGGGGATCGCAACAGTCTTCGAGGGAAGTAAAACCCAAATTTATTGATTCGACACAAGGGGAAGCAAAGAATACTTATAAGTCTTAACAACTGAGTTGTCAATTCAGCTGCACCTGGAAAAGCACTAGTAACAGAGGGTGATGTGAAAGCAGCAGTAATATGAGAGCAATAGTAACTAAGAATACGACAGCTAGTAGCAGTAACACAGAGGCAATGGCACCAGAAAATAGTTGACACTACTTCTAATGACATATAGAACCGAGTGAGTATTTGATGATGAAAGATGGACCGGGGTTCCCAGCTATCTACACTAGTGGTAACTCTCCAATAACATGTGAAAAGTGTTGGGTGAACAAATTACAGTTGGGCAATTGATAGGATTGAAATAGCATTAAGACAGAACATCAAGTCTATTAATCATGTAGGCATGTTTTCCATATATAGTCATACGTGCTCGCAATGAGAAACTTGCATAACATCTTTTGTCCTACCAGCTCGGTGGAAGCCGGGCCTCAAGGGAATCTACTGGTAATTAAGGTACTCCTTTTAATAGAGTACCGGAGCAAAGCATTAACACTTGGTGAAAACATGTGATCCTCATATCTAAGCCTTCCCCTCCAGTTATTCCAGTTGCTGTCACTCTGGGGCCTCGGGTTCCGGACATAGACATGTGCAAACAACTTGTAGATACAATCTAAGCAATAATTATAGAGCTTTAAATCTAAGATCATGCCACTCGTGAACTAGTGACAAGCATTAAACACAACAAGATTTCAGCAACAATAACTTCACAAACTTTATAGATAGAATGATCATAATGTAACAATTCATCGGATCCCAACAAACACAACACCGATTACATCAGATGGATCTCAATCATGTAAGGTAGCTCATGAGATCATTGTATTGAAGTACATGGGAGAGAGAGTACCAACTAGCTACAGCTAGAACCCGTAGTCCATGGGGGAACTACTCACGGAGCATGATGGAGGCGGTGGCGTCGATGGAGAAGCCTTCCGGGGGCACTTCCTCGTCCCGGCGGCGTGCCGGAACAGAGATTCTGTCCCCCGAAACGGAGTTTCGCGATGGCGGCGGCGCCCCTGGAGACTTTCTGGAATATGATTGATTGATATAGGGTTTTCGCGTCGCGGGGAATTTATAGGCGAAAGGGCAGCACGAGGGGGTGCCTGGGGGGCCCACCCTATAGGGCGGCGCGCCCCCC
The DNA here is from genome assembly GCF_022539505.1 of Lolium rigidum. Classification (NCBI taxonomy): domain Eukaryota; kingdom Viridiplantae; phylum Streptophyta; class Magnoliopsida; order Poales; family Poaceae; genus Lolium; species Lolium rigidum. The sequence goes on along the minus strand of NC_061510.1, from coordinate 302,884,921 downwards.
TCCTAGGCCGTGCCCCAAGGTGGTGTGGAGGCTGTGGGCCTCCTCTCCGTCTCTCCTTCGGTGTTCTGGTCCATCTCGGTGAAATAAGAGGTTTGGCTTTTGTTTCGTCGAATTCCGAGAATGTTGCCCGAACAGCTTTTCTGGAACCAAAAACAGCAGAAAACAGGAACTGGCACCTTGGCATCTCGTTAATAGGTTAGTGCCGGAAAATGCATAAAATCATTATAAAGTGTGAGCAAAACATGTAGGTATTGTCATAAAACTAGCATGAAACATCAGAAATTATAGATACGTTGGAGACGTATCAAGCATCCCCAAGCTTAGTTCCCGCTCGCCCTCGAGTAGGTAAACGATAAAAAGAATAATTTCTGAAGTGACATGCTACTAACATAATCTTGATCATACTATTGTAAAGCATATGAGATGAATGCAGTGACTCAAGGCAATGATCTATAGTTTGCTAACAAATAGATAACATATAGCAAAAACTTTTCATGAATAGTACTTGCAAGACAAGCATCAAAAAGTCTTGCATAAGAGTTAACTCATAAAGCAATAAATTCTTAATAAGAGGTTTTGAAACAACACAAAGGAAGATTTAAGTTTCAGCAATTTCTTTCAACTTTCAACATGCATATCTCATGGATAATTGTCAACACAAAGTAATATAATAAGTGCAATCAGTAAGCATGTAAGAATCAATGCACAGTAGACACAAGTGTTTGCTTCTAAGATAGAAAGAAGTAGGTAAACTGACTCAACATAAAGTAAAAGAAAGGCCCTTCGCAGGGGGAAGCAGGGATTAAATCATGTGCTAGAGCTTTTTAAGTTTTGAAATCATATAGAGAGCATACAAATAAAGTTTTGAGAGGTGTTTGTTGTTGTCGACGAATGGTAGTGGGAACTCTAACCCCCTTGTCAAACAGACTTTCAAAGAGCGGCTCCCATGAAGGACGTTATCTCTACCAGCAAGGTAGATCATCCCTCTTCTCTTTTGTTTACACATGTATTTTAGTTTTATTTATAGATGACACTCCTCCCAACCTTTTGCTTTCACAAGCCGTGGCTAACCGAATCCTCGGGTGCCTTCCAACATTTCACATACCAAGAAGGAGTGTCTATTTGCAAAATTAAGTTGCTTACTGATGAATCAGGGCAAAACATGTGAAGAGAATTATTAGTGAAGGTTAATTAATTGGGGCTGGGAACCCCGTTGCCAGCTCTTTTTGCAAAATTATTGGATAAGCGGATGAGCCACTAGTCCATTGGTGAAATCTGCCCAACAAGATTGAAAGATAAAACACCACATACTTCCTCATGAGCTATAAAACATTGACACAAATAAGAGATAATAAATTTTTGAATTGTTTAAAGGTAGCACATGAAGTATTTACTTGGAATGGCAGAAAATACCACATAGTAGGTAGTTATGGTGGACACAAATGGCATAGGTTTTGGATCAAGGTTTTGGATGCACGAGAAGCATTCCCTCTCAGTACAAGGCTTTGGCTAGCAAGGTTGTTTGAAGCAAACACAAGTATGAACCGGTACAGCAAAACTTACATAAGAACATATTGCAAGCATTCTAAGACTCTACACTGTCTTCCTTGTTGCTCAAACATTTTTACCAGAAAATATCTAGACCTTAGAGAGACCAATCATGCAAACCAAATTTCAACAAGCTCTACGGTAGTTCTCCACTAATAGGTTCAAACCACATGATGCAAGAGAAACATGATCTACTTGAGAGCTCAAAACAATTGCCAAGTATCAAATTATTCAAGACAATATGAAGCATTTTCTGTTTCCATCCAAATAATAAGTGTTGCAGCTTTCAGCTTTGCCAAGAACATTAAAGTAAATCGAAGAACACAAGTGTTCATATGAAACAGCGGAGCGTGTATCTCTCCCACACAAGGATTGCTAGGATCCGAATTTATTCAAACACAAACAAAAATAAAAACACACAGACGCTCCAAGTAAAGCACATAAGATGTGGAAGAATAAAAATATAGTTTCACTAGAGGTGACCTGATAACTTTTATCATTGAACATTAGAAGTAAAACGAAGAACAAGTGTTCATATGAAAAAGCGGAGCGTGTCTCTCTCCCAATCAAGGATTGCTAGGATCCGATCTTATTCAAACAAAAACAAAAACAAAAATAAAAGCACACAGACGCTCCAAGTAAAACACATATGATGTGACCGAATAAAAATATAGTTTCAGGGGAGGAACCTGATAAGTTGATGAAGAAGGGGATGCCTTGGGCATCCCCAAGCTTAGACGCTTGAGTCTTCTTGAAATATGCAGGGATGAACCACGGGGGCATCCCCAAGCTTAGACTTTTCACTCTTCTTGATCATATATCATCCTCCTCTCTTGACCCTTGAAAACTTCTGCCACACCAAACTTCTCATAAACTTCATTAGAGGGGTTAGTACTCAAAAACTTTAATCCACTTTAGTCCTGTAGTGACACATTGCAAGAACTCAATAAAACATTAGCTACAGCTCCCCATGTCTAGAAAGCCTTACTTAAAGTCCACAAGAGACAATGCAAAAACAGAGACAGAATCGTCCAAAACAGTAACAGCCGATAAACACGATTTTTTTAGAGGTACTTCCGTTGCTCAAATCAGAAAACTCAAAACTAAAACTAATGAAAGTTGCGTACATATCTGAGGAACACGCATGAAAATTGGCAGAATTTTTAGAGTCTCCTACAGAGAGATCTACTCAAATTCGTGACAGCTAAAAATCTGTTTCTGCGCAGAAATCCAAACCTAGTATCAACTTTATATTAGAGACTTTACTTGGCACAACAATGCAATAAAATAAAGGTAAGGAGAGGTTTCTACAGTAGTAACAACTTCCAAGACACAACAAAACAGTAGCAAAATAAAAACATGGGTTATCTCCCAAGAAGTGCTTTCTTTATAGCCATTAAGATGGGCTCAGTGATTTTAATGATCCTCACATAAGAAATAAGAGTTGAAGCAAAGAGATCATCAAAAGGCAAGTATGAAACAAATTTAAGTCTAACCCACTTCCTATGCATAGGAATCTTGTACACAAATAAATTCATGAAGAACAAAGTGACAAGCATAGGAAGATTAAACAAGAGTAACTTCAAAAGTTTCAGCATATAGAGAGGTGTTTTAGTACCATGCAAATTTCTACAACCATATTTTCCTCTCTCATAATAATTTTCAGTAGCTTCATGAACAAACTCAACAATATAACTATCACATACAGCATGCTTTCCATGATTCACAAACACATAATTTTTATCAAGCTCAGAAATAATAGGATTAAAACTTTCAAACCCACTTTTATCAATAATATAACAAGATGATTGATCAATCTCAAAAGATATGGGACTCCTAGATAAAGTCAAGATCTCTCCAATCCCATTTTCATTAGTAGTACAATTAATATTATCAAGTAACATAGGACCATCATCTAGAGATTTATCATAAACATTTGCCAAGCAAATCTCTTTAGTACCATGCATTTCGACATCAGGCACAAACAAAGCATTATCATAAAATTTATCAAAATAGCATGGATTATCATAGATAACAGTAGCATAATTATTCTCACAAGTTTTACTCACAGGGAATATTTCAAGAGAATCCACAGGAACATAACATTCATCCTTTTTTTGGTAAGCATGGAGGACAATCAAATAGTGTAAGAGATAAAGAGTTACTCTCATTAGAAGGTTGGCATGGGTAGCTAATCCATTCTTCCTCCTTTTGTTCATCACTCTCCTCCTCTTTTTCATCCAATGAGCTTTCAGGTTCATCAATTTCTTCTTTCACAGGTTCCTGCAAATTGTGAGTGCATTCCTGTGCATTAATGAGTCTCTCGTTATAATCAATGATATAAGGATTATTGCTGTAACTTTCTATGCAAAAATTAAGGATAGAAGAGACATAATCTTTAAGGTTCTTACAAGCAACACAGGTTTCATAATTTTTAGACAAGAAGGATTCTATTTCAGAAGCTCCCATAAAATAAGACAAATTGTTCTACTTCTTCGAAGCCAAGATGAATATAGTTATTCCAATTATAGTTCATAATCAAAACTTCCTCACTAAAGCCACATTGAAATTTAAGATGTTCAGTATCCTGTTTAGAGCAACAGTTTATATCATGGCGTTTAAGCAAGATTTTAGCAATTGTATTCAATTTTTCTATCACAGCACTCATGACCTTACCCTTTCTTGATTCTCTATAATTCATATATAATTCAATAAGCTCCAAATAGGTTGTGGGTTCTTCCATAACAACAGTTTTTAATTTTTCGATTTTTCAATTTTTTATGGATTTTCGGGTATATAGGGAACAAAAACAAACTAGACAAAAGTAAACTAAGCAAAATAATACTAGACAGAAATAAACTAAGCACAAATAAACTAGACAAAAGTAAACTAGCAAAACAAAATAAAATAAAAACAGAGAGAGAGTGACATAGGCATCCCCAATGGGCCTGCTGAAGATGGTACCCGGGGTTTACTGAAGGCCCATGACTCGAAGAATAGGAAGATTCGAAAGCCCAGGTTATTATTAAGGAAAGATAGAGTTGTATTAGGAAGTACTACTTGTAATCTTACGGGACGGGTTAGAAACCCTCCCGGACTCTATAACTTGTGTATTATGAATCCCTCGACTCCACCTCTTATATAAGGGGGAGTCGAGGGACAAAGATAGATCGATTTATTGTTTCACGCAACCCTAGTTTTTACATCGTCGAGTACTTTTCGGCTGAAACCTTCGAGATCTACTTGCCCTCTACTTCCGACTAAAACCCTAGTCTACAATCTGTAGGCATTGATAAGTTAATCCCTTGTCAATTGGCGCCGTCTGTGGGAATTAGAGGTGTCATGGATCCGATCTCGATGGCACGATCAAGATCGTTGACTTCATCAACTGGAAGCAACGCAATGGACAGAGGTAAACAGATCGAAACTGGTCTAGTTGATTTTGTTCCTCACCCGCCCTCCCGTTTGGATGCATATGCGTCTCTGGAGGAGCCCATGGAGATGACGTTCGGGAAGTTCCACTTCCGCGTCGAGAAAGAAGGAGCGTATCGTCTCGAAATTCCAATCTCGTCGGGATTATCAGCGGTCGATCTTGATTTTTTGAGTTCAGCATCATCAATCGAGTCAGATGATGACCCACAAGTATAGGGGATCGCAACAGTCTTCGCGGGAAGTAAAACCCAATTTATTGATTCGACACAAGGGGAGACAAAGAATACTTGAAAGCCTTAACAGCGGAGTTGTCAATTCAGCTGCACCTGGAAACAAGACTTGCTCGCAAGAGTTTATCGAGTAGTACAGCTTTATAGTAGTAGCAAGTAGTGAAATAACAAGAGCATGAGTAACAAAGACAGAAGTAGTAATTATAGTAAACAGCAGGATTAAAATACTGTAGGCACAGGGATGGATGAACGGGCGTTGCATGGATGAGAGAAACTCATGTAACAATCAAGGCAGGGCATTTGCAGATAATAATAAAACGGTATCCAAGTACTAATCAATCAATAGGCATGTGTTCCATATATAGTCGTACGTGCTCGCAATGAGAAACTTGCACAACATCTTTTGTCCTACCAGCCGGTGGCAGCCGGGCCTCTAGGGAATCTATCGGAAATTAAGGTACTCCTTTTAATAGAGCACCGGAGCAAAGCATTAACACTCCGTGAACACATGTGATCCTCATATCACCGCCTTCCCCTTCGGTTGTCCCAATTTCTGTCACTTTGGGCCTCGGGTTCCGGACAACAATACGTGTATACAACTTGCAGGTAAGATCATAAAGCAATGAATATCATCATGAATTGATAACATGTTCAGATCTGAGATCATGGCACTCGGGCCCTAGTGACAAGCATTAAGCATAACAAGTTGCAACAATATCATAAAAGTACCAATTACGGACACTAGGCACTATGCCCTAACAATCTTATGCTATTACATGACCAATCTCATCCAATCCCTACCATCCCCTTCAGCCTACAGCGGTGGAATTACTCACACATGGATGGGGGAAACATGGCTGGTCGATGGAGAGGAGTCGGTGGTGATGATGGCGATGATCTCCTCCAATTCCCCGTCCCGGCGGAGTGCCAGAACGGAGTTTCTGGTCCCGAGACGGAGTTTCGCGACGGTGGCGGCGTACTGGATGGTTTCTTGCGATTTCCTCTAACTCCCCGTGCGTTTTTAGGTCGAAGGAGTTAAGTAGTCCAGAGGAGGGCGTCGGAGGCCGGCCGAGGGGGCCACACGCTAGGGCCGCGCGCCCCCCTCCTGGGCCGCGCCGGCCTAGTGTGTGGGGCCCTCGGGCCTCCACCTGGCTTGCCCTTCTGGCTCCGTCAATCTTCTGGAAAAATAAGACCTTTCGCATAAATTCCGAGGATTTTCCTGAAAGTTGGATTTCTGCACAAAAACGAGACACCAGAGCAATTCTGCTGAAAACAATGTTAGTCCGTGTTAGTTGCATCCAAAATACACAAATTAGAGGCAAAACAATAGCAAAATTGTTCGGGAAAGTAGATACGTTTTGGACGTATCAACGCCCCCCAAGCTTAGCTTATTGCTTGTCCTCAAGAAATTCAGTTAACAACTGAGTGCGATAAAAGAACTTTCACGAACACATTTGTTCATATGATGTAAATATTCTCATGATATGGCAAGTACTTAAGCAATTCATAATAAGATACATGCAAATAAAATCATCTAATAGCTATGTCAATCATGGAAAAGGTACCAACAAATTAATAATGAGCATCATGAATCATGTCTATCAGCAGGATTGCAATGTTCATAGAATGATATGATAAAGTGGTATCTCGCTTGCCCGTATTTGTACAACAAAACATAAATGCTCGGGCACCTTTGAAGTTCATGGGAAGGTTGGAAATAGAGATTATCAAAGATAAAAGCATCAAAGTTATACCACAGTTAATCACATTTTGGGACAAGCATATTATAGTAAGAATGACAGTTGTGCTCTCAAGAAAGTGCTCAAAGAAAGGATGGAGACTCAATGTAAAAGTAAAAGATTGACCCTTCGCAGAGGGAAGCAGGGATTAACATGTGCTAGAGCTTTTCATTTGTAAAACAGGAGTAAAATTATTTTGAGAGGTGTTTGTTGTTGTCAACGAATGATAATGGGTACTCTAACTACCTCATCAACCAGACTTTCAAGAGCGGCTCCCGTGAAGGACGTTATTTCTACCAGCAAGGTAAATCATCCCTCTTCTCTTTTGTTTACACACGTGCTTTAGTTTTATTATGGATACCACTCCCCCCAACCTTTGCTTACACAACCCATGGCTAACTGAATCCTCGGGTGCCTTCCAACAATCTCATACCATGGAGGAGTGTCTATTTGCAATTTAAGTTGCTTACTGATAAATCGGGGCAAAACATGTGAAGAGAATTGTTAATGAAAGTTGATTAATTGAGGCTGGGAACCCCGTTGCCGACTCTTTTTGCAAAATTATTGGATAAGCGGATGTGCCACTAGTCCATTATGAAAGTCTGTCAGGAGTAAATGACAAGATTGAAAGATAAACACCACATATTTCCTCATGAGCTATAAAACATTAACACAAATTGAGAAGCATTTTGAAGGTTTAAAGGTAGCACATGAGAATTTACTTGAAATGCCATGCATAGGTATTTATGGTGGACACTTTGGAATAACTTGGTTTTCAGGTGTTTGGAAGCACGAGCAGCGTTCCCGCTCAGTACAAGTGAAGGCTAGCAATAGACTGGGAAGCGACAATCAAGAGAGCAAGAGTCTGTCATAATCATGCTTGCGACAAAATAAATTAACTGGAGGCATAAAAGTGATACAAGAACTCCGAGGTAAAGTAAATCATCGAGGCTTAATTGACTTTTGTTCAGTCATATGCATGCGTGAGCATGTGCCAAGTTGATTCAAGCGAATTATTCAGAGGAGGATACCACAATGTCATACCTATCTATGAATAAAGCAATGCAAGAAAATATTTATGACATGCTACTCATATTAATAAATTGGAGCTAATCATGAGAGATCATGAACTACTAGAGTTTCTTAAATGACATATACCTCTTATGAACCAACTAAGCATGCTCACATGGATGAGTATATGTACAAAAATGAAAACAAATAGAGTTCATACCGAGCCTCTCACCACAATCGGATTGTCGTAGATCGTCATTATTGCCTTTTCACTTGTATAGCTTGAATAATATGGAATGAAAACCACGCTCCAGCCCACCGAAGACCATTGAACTCATAATGAACTTTACAAAACCAAAGAAGAACAGCAAATATTTTTGGTGTTTTCGAATTAGAAACAAGAACAAAAGAAAACAAGCAAACAAAGCAAAATCTTTTTGGATTTTCTTATAGCAAACCAACGATAGCAAATAAAGCAAGATAAAAGCAAGAAACTAAAGTAAACAAGTGGTGAAGAGAAACAACAGAAATATTTTTGGTCTTTTTGTGTTTTGGGAAAGAAACAAAGCAAAAACAAGAAAATGAAAACTAAAAGAGTCACATAAACACAAAGCGAGCAGAAATTCGTCAAACTTGACAACGAAGACAAAGAATCGTTTTTTCAGAAATTCTTCCGCTGCTCAGCTCGAAAAGTGTTAAACTAATGAAAGTTAGATAACAACCTGGGGAACATGCACAAAAATTGGCTTCGTAAAATAACGTTCTGGCTGTTTTTGGGAATTTTTTTGGTAACAGTCCAGAATCTGTTTTCAATCAGCACTTCCCCAAATATCATCTTCCTCTTATTAGAAAACCACTTCAAGAAACTAAACAAGTATATACAAGTATCCAGCAACCATAATATGCAAAGAATGAGTGATTCCGGTATACCTCCCCCCAAGCTTAGGCTTTTGGCCTAAGTGGAGATCAACCCCAGCGAGGATCAGGATTCCACGCCGGTGGATCATACATGGCGTAGTCATAATAAGGTCCCGGTGCAGAAGAAAAGGGTGAAGGCTCCTCATGCCCAACTTGTTGATGCGAAGAACTTGCTGCATCGGATGACGAGTCGAGGCGTTCCTCGGCCTCCTCCGTTCCGTCCCTTGCATGATGGCCATCTCCCTCTATGTATGCATTCAGTTCACCTTCCGTGACTGACCAATCCTTCCTGTAATCAAAGTTAAATAGAACAAGTGCAGGCAATCCTACTAATTTTTCAGTTTTCTTAATTGTTCTCCAAGTTTTCTTGTAAAATGTTATCTTGTAAGACAGGTTACTCAAATTAGACAAATCAGAAACAAATTCATGCTTAATCATGGAGACTATGTCAAGTTTCTCTATGGGAAGTCTGAATATCAAGATGGTGAGGTTCTACACCATGCATAGCTAATAAACGAGAGGCGATGAGACCTCCACAAATTCCTCCCTTCTCACGGTTAGTAGCAAGTCTATAGGCTATCAAAGCACCCAAGTTGTAAGTCCTATCACCTTGTAATGCAGCAGCTAGAAAGGCTAAATCCTGGATAGATAACTTACTTGCATTCTTTCTAGCAAGAACGCACTTGGTGATGAAATAATCAAAGTAACGAATAGCTGGGAGTTGAATACTACTGATTTTAGCACCATCCTCTGAGAAGCTTCTTCCATGAAAAATCATCTTGAAGAGGTTCAAGAGCTCTTGCGGCGATCCCCTTATCTTCTCGCATGATCCCCATTGCGGCACTCTAATTGCTGCACAAAAATCATCGAATGGCAAGTTGACAATTTTATTATAAATTTTGTATCGAACCATGGGGTTAGATTGCGACCAATTGAATTCAAATCCTGCACTACAGATATAGTCAATTTTGCATATTGGCATGGTTCACCAACAACAAAATCATCCAACCCTGCACGAGAAATTAGATTCCGAACATCTCGCAAGATTCTCGCACTTCTCATAAAATCAACGCACGGGTAGTAAGAGGGGTATACTCCTTCTTCGCGATGAACTCTCATAACCTGTTGCACCTCCAATTCTTGTTGGTTGAGTTGGTGCTTATTCCACTCCATTTTCTGAAATTTTTCAACAAACATTATAAAATTTGATTTGGCGACATATAATGGAGGGAAACTACCATAGGAACTTGCTAGAGTACTAAACATGCATCAAAACTAGTTTCTACCACTTAGAACAAGCATGCAAGCTCACTAAACATGTTACCTACAGCAGCAAAATATTCAAGATATACTCCACCAAACAAAATTCTACTTGGATAATCGGAGGAGTCACATACCGGAGAGCAAATGTGCCAAATTTCGGACGGAAATCTGGGCTGAGCAAAGAGATCGAGAAATCTTGAGCTCTTGAGCAGAAACGCGAGTGAGAGAAAGCTGGTGCGAGTTTTTTCGGGAGAGAGAAGAGAATGGGAGAAAGAGATGAAGTGGTGGGGCAAGGAGGGCCTCACACAACAGGGTGGCGCGCCCCCCTCCTTGGCCGCGCCGGCCTGTGGGGTGCCACCCTGGGGTGCCCCATTGGTCATCCCCAGGTGCTCCGAGGTGCTTCGTCGAAAAATAGGACCAATGGTATAATTTTTGTGAATTTTTGAAAACTTTGAAAAATGCACATTTCTGGGTGTCAAAATTATTATTACTGGGCAGAAAAATATGTTTGAACTCTCTAATTAACTAAAGAACTTTGCAAAACAAAAGTGCTACAGCAAGTAGATCAAGTGGAGGAAGAAAGAGATGTTGTTTAGTTCCTCTATGCATATAAAATGAATTTGTTAACAAGGTTGATCAAGTCTTGCCACCAAATAAATTTTATATAGCATAAGAAGAAATAAACCTCAAATCAATCATGTTACCTTGTATTGTATTGATATGGATCCAATCACAAGAGTTTGATATTCTTCTTTAGGCTCATATATAGGACAATCAATAGTTCCCACTTTGATAGTTCTCACATTAGAAATTGTATTAACTCCACATATTTTCTCAATCCTCTTGGGAAAATAAACGGTATGCTCCTTGTCATCGACATTGAAAGTAACTTTTCCTTTATTGCAATCAATAACAGCCCCTGCGGTGTTAAGAAAAGGTCTCCCAAGAATAATAGACATATTATCATCTTCAGGCATTTACAACACAACAAAATCAGTTAATATCAAGCAGTTATTAGTAACTTGAACAGGAACATCCTCACATATACCAACAGGAATAGCAGTAGATTTATCAGCCATTTGCAAAGATATATCAGTCGGTATCAACTTATCTAAATAAAGTCTCTTATAAAGAGAGAGAGGCATAACACTAACACCCGCTCCCAAATCACATAGAGCAGTTCTAACATAATCTATTATATACTAAAAGCAAAATAAGGGTGTTTTTGGAGGCACGAGGTTAATCCACATATGCTATAAAAATATAAACCAATGATTTTAATCTCAACGTTTAAGAATAAAAGATAAGAAGTGTTACGTACAATAATAAATGTGTACGAAAGGAAACTTATGACACGATAAGGGTCCTTTGATACCCACGTTCGTTTAAGATTAAAACATAAAAAGTGTTACGTACAACAATAAATGTGTATGAAAGGAAACTTATTGCGGTGACCCAAAGATACCACTGCATGTTGTAGTATACAAGTCGTTGATATGATCTTTGTGAAGGGGCTTCCTCACAAATTTCCATATCCCTCAGAGTGGTACAACAGAAACATTGCAGGTCATAACACTCCATACTTTATTACAAACATTGTCTTAACAAGTTGGTATTCTCACAGGTCCTATGAGAACACCCTAAGATACTACTAAAGTACAATTACAACTCATACTAAAGATGAAAGAGCTCAACAACTTATTTAGGTAAGTTCTACGTTGCTCGGCTCTATGATACTAGGGTATGTCACTACTCCTCCACCTCCGTGTCATCTGGTCCGTAGACTATCCCATAGTCTACGCCTTCCACTCCGCCGGTAAGATCAGGTTCTTCGTAGACCAGCTCGTAGCTTCCTTCTGGTGCTCCATCGTTGATAGCCTCCACTTCCGGATCACAGTCTAGCAAGGGTGTCGAAAGAAAGTGAGTACAGAGGTACTCAGCAAGTTCTAAAAGAATAAAAAGGTGTTTGATGCACTAGCTACGACCATTGATCAGGAAATCTCCGGTCAATGCATGTTTTGCAATCATTTCTTAAAAAGGTTGCTTTTATTATGAAAACTATGCCCGTCACCTTCACAGAGTTGACCGTAACTTCGTGGAGTTCCTTTCCTTCCGCGTTCGCAGCTCCCTTCCCGAACAAGGAGTGACAACCACAATTTGATACACTCGCAGAGGTGCGTTACTTTTCCCACAAGAGATCTCACCCTTTTTGCCATCCGCAGGGACTTGCCCCCGTTCACACTTCCTTTGGTGTGAGGCCAGGTATAAAGATCCAAGCCCACACCGCCTTCTCCGCGACTGCAAACCCACCCTTTTGTCCGACCGTACACCTCCAGTAGACTTCCCCGATAATACGGCTTTACTCATGGTGTACTCCGACAATCCCTCATAGATCGTTGAGCTTATCATCACTAATGGATGGGGATTTAAAAGGATTTCCCAACCTATTGCGGCAGTAGCCTCCAAAGACCCCACCAGCTCTCCGATCCGTTGGCGTGCGTAAGGGAAAAGATACGACCGGCTTCCCTGCAGCCATTATAGATCTCATGGTCAACGCGGTTTGTACGGCGCTAGAATCACCGGACGTCATTGGTAATTTAATCCTAGGGTGATATAACCCATTGCAATGGAACCTCCACCATATCAACACATACCATGGTTCCATTGCCATCCACATAGTCATATTCATAGTTGGAAAATAACATTTCATTTGCGATGCAGGAATGATAAGTATATAGCTTTGCATTAAAGTAGTAGAAAATAATCAAGTTGATATGAGCAAGGGTGAACTTGCCTGTGGACCGCGAGATAGTGCAGCTCAATGCAGCTTGATGGAACCTCGGACCTCGGGTTCTCGTAAGAAGCATCATTGTCCAGTAAGGACAATGTTATAAAAATCCAAATAATGCAATCATGGATGTATTATTTTATGTTGAATCCCTTTACCCCATTGAGTTATTACAATTTAGGGTTGTATTTAAGATTTATGTCTTTGACGGTAATTTACAATTGATTTAAAAGTATTAATCATTGTAATTCACACAAAGTACAACAATTCAAAGTAAAATGATTTTACTTGATAATTACCTTAGTCATTCCAAAATAATTTGAAATTATAGAGTTACCTCTATAGTTTTTGGAATAAAAAGAAATATAGTAGTTTTCTCGGGAAAAATTCCCTTGTTCAAAAGAAATGACTTGGAATAATAGAATCTCATTTTGAAATGTTGGAAAATAAGTATTTGAACTTATTTGAGATTTTTCCTTGAATTTTAAATACAAGGAAATAATAATTTAAAATTCCAAGTTATTATTTAAATTCTGAAAATTCATAATTTTGAATTTGTTCCATAAATTCCATTTCATATTTTATTCTGGTTAAGATTTATTTTTCATTTATAAATCCAATTTTTATTGGATTTTTAGAGTTGTTTATGATTTATAAACATTTGGTAAAGTTTTGGTCTTTTATTAAATGTAAAAATGACCAAAATACCCCCTGGACCCCTATTGGGCCCAGCCCAATTAAACTAACCCAGGGACGGCCCAAATAGGCTGGCCCCCTTTTGGGTTCGGTGGCGCCGAAGCGGCCCACCTCACTCATTCTCACTCGGCCCTCTCCTCACTCGACCTAACCCTAGCCTCTGGCGATCCCGTGGCGATGGCGTCGCCGCCATGGCCGCCGCCCTGCTCCGGCCATCGCCGGCCTCCTCCGCCGTAGCCACCTACCGCTTCTGAACCGCCGCGAGCAGATCTATCGATCTGTCCGCGCCGTTTTTCCCTTCTCGTCCTCTCCTGGCGAATCGCCTCCATCTGGATCTCGTGGAGAATCGCCATGGGCGATCTGGTGGTCTCCGACGAGCTCTCGCCTTCGCCGTCGACGTGTGCGCCTCCGAGATCGACCTGGCGCGGGTGCTGCTCGCAGCGCCTGTGCCGTCGTCTCCATGCTGTGCTGCTGTGGTGGTGTTCGTCGGCGTAACGCCGGCGACTTCCCTGGCTTTGCAGCTGCTATGGCCGCGCGGGCACTGCCTCGCCATGCCATAGCTTCTGCTTCCAGGCGCGGGTAAGGTCCTATGCTCCTCCTCCTTCTCTTCTGTGCGCCTCCCCTTGTTACTGTGCTTCTTCCTCCTCATGCTATGTCACTCTCTGGTGATCTTGTGATCATCTAGAGTCATGCTACTGCTGCGCAATCTTATTGTGCTTCGGTTTACTGCAAGCTCATGGTCAGATTACCTGTTACTGGTACTGGCACATGTCGATTTGCTTGTCGTTCATGCTAGGCTTGCTTCTCTCGCTACTTCTAGCTTGCTCTACACTTGCCCTCGCTCTACCGTGCTTGCTTTGGCTTGATATACCCCGCTCGTTCATGCTTATGGGCTTGCTATGCTTACCGGTTTATCATACTTGCTTGCCTAGGTGTACCCGTGTTGCATCCGTGACACTTGTGTGTGTGCCGCAGGTGCCCGTGATATGATTCAAGATTAATTCTGCAAGCCAATGATCCTTTGGATCATTTCTTGCTTGTTGGCTAATCTCTCTGTGTAGCTTGGCTTGCTATGATTGATCAACTTGATCAATTGATGGTCAGTGATGGCTTACTGGCTAATACTGTGGTTAAATGATTCACTTATCTCGGTGATGCCGATGCTCAAGCATCCCCGTGCCGTTGCTTACTTGTACTGTTGCTTATTTCTAGCTATCTAGACTTGCTCTAGTGGCTATGAATTAAGTTGTATTGCTTAACAAGATGTCGTTGTCATGCTTAGCATGGATCTGTGATAAATTCATGCTTAGATTACTTAATTATGATGAACTCGCTTATGCAGTGATGATTTAAATGTCTTGCTTGTATATGAGTTTGCTGTTCATGATTCTTTTACAAGCAATTAAACTCTGAATCCATTTCTGGATAGTGATGTGATCTATTTGTCTTGCTCTTATTTGGTGCTAAGTGTGATGTGACCTCAGTAGCCTTGCTACCGATCGGTTGCTCACCTAGTTGGTTGGATCTTGTTGGCTACTCAACTTTGCTTGCATATTAGGGGATCATAGTAAGTATGAATGCCAATATGCTTGCCTGTGAAGAAATCTAGGGTTTCTGATGGTTGCTTGCTTAGGATCTTCTCGTGTAGTCTTAGCTGCTAATCTATGCTATCTACCGGTGCTATCTCGTGCATGTGATCTTGCTAGTGTGCATCTCGTGCATGCTTTCTAGCTTCGTGCACATGATTTGTATCTGGATGGTTTCTGTCTTAGTAGCTTTTGACTGGCAGTAATCCTTGGTGAAAACCAAGTGATGATCTACCCATATGAGCATCTGCTCATCCCATGCTTATGCATATGATGGATTAGATCCATTGGATCTCTTCCAGGAACTAGGTATACCTTGTTCCAGCCTCCTAGAAAGTAATGCTTTGTTGATGCAGTACTTGGGTTTGTTCACAGCCCTTCACCTCCGCAGCTTGGATGATCTTCTAGGTCACCATGATCTCTCGGTGGCTTGAGGAGTTGTGTGTGTTGGTTCTGTTCTTGCTCAAGAACAGATGAACTATGCTTGTTTTTGCTTCACCCTTACCTGGTGATCTTATCTGGTCGACTGGTCACTGGTTCTAGGGTTTGTGCTCCTTTTATATGATCCCTACTTCTCTCTCTCGCATTGACACACAAGCCCGGCATGCTTGGTGACTATGCTCTTGCATGGCCTTGCTGTTGCTGCCCAAAGACACTTGAGCCGTGTGCTCTCATATGCTGAAACTTGAGCCCCGGTGTGTGCTCGGTTTGGTCTCGTCGTCGCCCTTATCTTGTGCTGTCCTCGGTTTTGGACAAGCACAAGTGTACCGTGACTTGGTTCTGTCCAAACTGAATATTGTGTCATTTGCTAACTCTAACATTTTGGCTAGTTTGATTCTTTGTTTTGCAGGTTTATGAAGTTGGACATGGCCAGAAGATATTCTCCAAGTCATATAGTCTAGGTTTTAGGTTTAGGAATAAAATTGTAATCTTCATTTTCATTTTTGTTTCTTATTTATCTATTCTTGTATCAAGAATATTGTAAAGACTTTGTAATCTGTGTTGATATCAATAAAGCCCAAGGTTTTTGTTTATGAGCTTTTGATTATGTGACATTTATATTCTGAAATAAACATTGTATTTATGATTTACTTTGAAATTCAAAGTTGTTTGAATTTATAAGTTGTTTGAATTATGAATTCCATTTATATTGTTCAATGTTTATTGTTTAATGTATTAACACTTGTCAAATGAAATCAATTCCCCAAATCAACAAGATACAAAAGAGATCATGTCGAAATTTCCCTAACTCACATTGCCTAACCCTAAGTGCAAAATGAGAGAGAACCTCGATCCCTCTTAGGTTTAGTTGCAATAAGGCGCGAAAATTTCCCCCGTTTTGCGATGAAATGCACATCCCATTTATAAATCTACCCTTCGTTGTTCCTATGTTCTGGGTTATTACAGCCTCTCCCCCTTAACAGAAACTTCGTCCCGAAGTTAAGATTGGTACCTGAACATCTCGGGTAAGACTTCCTGAGTTCTTCTTCTGTCTCCCAAGTAGCTTCTCGCTCAGGATGATGTTGCCATTGCACTTTGCAGTATTTGATTGCTCTGTTTCTTAACTTTTTCCATTGTACTTCTAAGATCTTTTCAGGTCTTTCCACATAAGTTAGGTCAGATTGCAGTTCTATTTCCTCATATGTGATAGGATCATCCGGTGCCTTCAAACACTTTCTGAGTTGTGATACATGAAATACATTATGAACTTGACTTAGTTGTGCCGGTAACTCCAACTCAAATGCTGTTCCTCGATTCTGACTGAGTATCTTAAATGGTCCTATATATCGAGGACTTAACTTTCCTTTTACTCCGAACCTCTTAAGTCCTTTCATTGGGCTAATCTTCAGATAGACCATGTCTCCCACTTTCGGTTCCCAATCTCTTCTCTTTAAGTCGGCGTAACTCTTCTGACGACTCTGAGCTATCTTGAGTCTATCCCGGATCACCTCGATGACGTCTTGTCTCTCTTTGATGTAGTCCGGTGTAAACTCCTTGTTTTCTCCGGTTTCAAACCAACAAATTGGTGATCTACACTTCCTTCCGTACAATGCTTCGTACGGTGCCATCTGGATGCTACTCTGATAACTATTGTTATATGAGAATTCCGCTAAAGGTAAATGATCCTCCCATGAGCCTCCAAAGTTTAGAGCACAAGCTGTAAGCATGTCTTCAAGTATCTGATTGGTTCTTTCGGGTTGTCCTCCGGTTTGTGGATGATATGCCGTACTGAAATCCAACTTGGTTCCCAAAGCTTCTTGGAGTTGTTTCCTGAATGCCGATGTGAAAATCGAACCTCTATCCGAGACTATCTTCTTTGGTACTCCATGCTTACTCACAATTTCCTTCACATATATATCCACAAGCTTTTCTCGCAGATCTTTTGTGTTTACGGCTATGAAATGAGCGCTCTTGGTAAGTCTATCCACTATTACCCATATCATATCCTTCCTCTTACTAGTCATTGGTAAACCAAGTAACAAAATCCATTCCGATTTCATCCCATTTCCATTCCGGTATCTCTAGTGGTTTGAGTAATCCCGCAGACTCGATGTTCTCGCCTTCACTCGTTGACATGTATGACATTCCGAGACATATTGTGCTATTTCTCTTTTCATGTTGTTCCACCATAACATCTCCTTCAAATCCATATACATCTTGGTACTTCCTGGATGTATGGAATAAGGGGTTTCATGTGCTTCCTTTAATATGATTGACTTCACTTCTGGATCATCCGGTATACCGATCCTTTTCTGGAAGTATAATGAATCAAAATCCCCTAGATGGAATTCTGATGGTTTTCCTTCCCCAATCCTCTTGATTTCCTCTTGGATGAACAAATCATCCGCTTGCTTTCGGATAATCTCATATTTCAAATCTGAGTACATCTCATCCATAATCCTCATGGTTGCTATACTTCCTTTGGCATCACCTTGAATAAACAGTAATCCGAGCATCCTCTAACTCTTTCCGAAGTTCCTTTGGAATTTCCCATTCCGTAGGTTGATTCTCCGTACTCTTTCTCGCTTAAGGCATCTCGCTACTACATTAGCCTTGCTCGGGGTATAGTTGATCTTAAGGTCGTAATCCTTAATCAACTCTAACCATCTCTTCTGCCTCATGTTTAATTCCTTTTGGGTGAAGAAATATTTCAAACTTTTATGATCGGTGTATAACTCACACTTGGATCCGTATAGAAATTGTCTCCAACTCTTCAAAGCATACACAACTGCCGCTAACTCTAGATCATGTACGGGGTAGTTGTGTTCATGTGGTTTCAACCGCCTTGATCCATAAGCTATTACCTTCCGATCTTGCATCGAACACATCCAAGTCCATTCTTGGAAGCATCACAATACACCGTGTAATCCTTTCCAGTGCTCGAGAACCGCTAACACCGGTGCTGTGGTTAACTTATCCTTGAGTGTTTGGAAGCCGGCTTCACACTCATCCGTCCATACAAATGGAGTATTTTTCTTGAGTAGCTTGGTCATTGGTCCTGCAATCTTCGAAAATCCCTCTATGAATCTTCTATAGTAGCCTGCCATACCAAGAAATCCTCGTATCTCCTTAGCATTTTTAGGTGATTTCCATTCCAATACGGACTGAACCTTGCTTGGATTCACCGCTATGCCTTCTTTGGTTATAACATGTCCAAGAAATTCAACACTATCTAACCAAAATTTACACTTGCTGAACTTCGCATATAGCCGATGTTCCCTCAAAGTTTGCGTAACTATCTTCAAATGCTTGGCATGTTCTTCTTTATCTTTGGAATAGATTAGAATATCATCTATGAACACTATCACAAACTTGTCCAAGTACTTCATGAATATCTTGTTCATCAAATTCATGAAAATTGCTGGTGCATTTGTTAGTCCAAATGGTACAACCAAGTATTCATGGTGTCCATACCTTGATACAAACGCTGTTTTTGGTACATCTTCCTTCTTGATCTTGATTTGATGGTATCCTGACCTTAAATCTATCTTCGAGAAGACTCCTGCTCCTTGAACTTGATCAAAAAGATCTTGAATTCTGGGTAAAGGATACTTGTTCTTGATAGTGACATTGTTCAAATTTCTGTAATCTCCACACATTCTCTTTCCTCCATCCCTTTTATCCACAAAAATAACTGGTGTACCCCATGGTGACACACTTTCTTGAATAAATCCCTTTTGTTCCAGTTCATCTATCCGAGCTTTCGGCTCCACTAACTCCTTTGGCCCCATTTTATATGGTGGTTGTGCTATTGGTGCCGTGCCCGGAATCGGTCGATTGTGAATTCTATCTCTCTATCGGGTGGCATTCCCGTAGTTCCTTAGGAAATACATCCTTAAACTCATTCACTACAGGAATATCTTCAATTCTCACTTCCTTTAGACTATTTAGTTCTAATCCGATCTCCAACTCACTGTACTTATCTCCTTGGAACACTATTCGACCTCCGATGGAGTTGCGAAGTGATACCGTTTTGTCTCCACAGCTAATCACCGCTCCATTTTCTCGTCAACCAATCCATCCCTAGGATGACCGATATGTCCTTCATGGGTATGATGAGTAGGTCCGCGAAATACACACAACTACATATGGTTAGGACTTGTGCTTCTTTCACGTGGGTTACTAAGATCGTTCCCCCGCGGATAGAACAGCTTATAGGGGTTTCTAACTTAGAACATCTAAGCCCGAATTTTTCCACAAATTCCAATGCAAGAAATGATGTGGTTGCTCCAAGTATCAAATAATACTTTGCCAGGATGAGTAAGAATGCTTAGCGTACCTAAGACTGTTTGATCCGACTCTTCCGCTTGTTCCAAAGATGTGCAATTCAGCTTTCCATAAGGCTTTCCCTTCTTGTTGTTGTAGTTGTAGTTGCGGTTGTTGTTGTTGTTGTTGTTGTTGTTGCGATTGTTGCTGTTGTTGTTTCCACCTCGTCCTCCAGAGCTCTGTCCGCTCCAGGACGCCTTGTTTGGACAATCCGGCTTGATGTGTCCATCCTTCCCACAACCATAACAGATGATTCTGGGTTTCTGACAATCCTTATGCGTATGACCTCTCAGGCCACAATTGTTGCAGATGATTTGATTAATTGGGTTCTGACTCTGACCTCCCCGGTTGTATTGACTACCAGTAGTAGGTCGGTATCGAGGTTTGAAACTCCGATCAGGTATTGGTTTACTAATTGGGTACTTCCTTGGCTCTATACGAGCCCTCTTCCTTCTGTCCTCCTGGACTTGCCTCGTAATCATCCTCGAAAGTGATTGCCGAGTCAATCAGCTCCCGGAATTCGGCAGTCCGTGCCAACCTCGCTTGCATCTTCATGTATGGATTCATGCCTTTCATGAACCGCTTCTTCCGCTTCTCCTCTCGTATCCACATCCTCGTGTGCATATCTCGGATAACCTATTGAAATCCCGAACATACCGCATGATTGGTGCAGATTCTCGTCTCGCTCTTCAAATTCCTCTTCTTCAGCTCCACCACGCTGTCCGGAACATGAGCATCCCGAAACTTCTTCTTGAACTCCTCCCAGGTGAATACTTTATCTGGAGGGTGTACTGCTACAAGGTTCTCCCACCATGATGCTGCTGGTCCTGACAACAGATAAGTGGTATATCTGATCTTCTCCTCATCGTTGCAACCAACGGTCTTCAATTTCCGTTCAGTATCCATAAGCCAATCTTCGCGTCCATTGGTTCTCGGGGCTGATGTGAATGGTAGTGGTCTTGCATTTTGGAAGTCCGATAGTGTTACTCCCTTGCCTTCATTACCCCTATCATTGATGACATGGGTAAAGAAATCCCGCATATTCTTGCTCCGCTTTCCCGGTAACGCCTCCTATCTTCCTCCATTGACCTCATATACCGTTGGAAGTCCGGGTGCAACATTGGGTGTGGTGGTGGTGGTGCGTTCTCTCGCTCTAGCCGCCGCATCCGCCTCCTCTTTCTCTCTTTCTTCCCGCTCTCTCGCGAGCCTCTTCGGTTTCTACTAACGCCATTTCCCCTAGTCCCGTAACAAAGAGCGATTACTCATAATTACACCATGCGAATGTTTTCTCGAGCTCAACTCATTGCCCGTAACTAGTCACACAATAAAATCAAGAAGCAAATCCAAAACAAACATTTATTATGTATATACACCGTATAATACATAACACACTCACAAACTTATATTACATGTGGTATATATAAACCACTTATTTGGCTCAAAGCCCAAGCCAACGGGAATTTAAAATACGTTCTATTACAATACCACCTAGATTACTTTATTCTTCATTGGAGCTCTACTCCTCATCGTCATAGCTCGCCTCCGCGTACATCCCTGGGGTCCATCCGGTACAACGGTCTGTCCTCCGAAGACCGTCCGGAATGAAGGTTCTTCCCGTAGGTATGTAGTCTGAATCGGACGAAGTGCCGAGACAGAGATCTGTCATTCCAAAGTAACTAGATAAAGACTCATACATATCCCCAGTGGAATACAGCGCCTCTTCTCCAGCTCATCCATGGAGGATTCCTATTCACTTGACCCCTCATCTTCTTCTTCTTCTTTTTCTTGGTTCCGTAACTCTCACCTACAACGTACCGGGATGTTTTGGGTAATCCCATCTCCAAATCTAAAGAAATGGAGTTGGTGTCTTTCTTTCTGCTCAAAGCTTTGGTTAACATTCGGGTTGACCGCATCACTCTCATCTCCTGTATCACATGGAATTGGCTCCTCCTCATCACCGAAAGGTTCCCCAAAACGCCAACCCGTTGAGTTTTCAATCGGTGACTCCGAGCAGTTTATGTTCCATGAGTGGTCTCCCCCATATCCAAGCATCATACGATGCCGACACGTGTGGATAGTGCGGAACAAAGTTAGGTGTAAGTGGATCTCTTGTAGGTAGATTTCTCTTGAACCACCGGTCACTCAAATCTACATCACCGTCTCGGGTTAAAGAAGGGTGTAGTATGTTGTGGTTGTGCCCTCAAATCACGCATCCGAGTTTGGACTTTATCATGGTCCGTGAACTCAGCTAGCATGTGGTCAATCTCACCTCTCATCTTCATGTGTAAAAGGTACATCGTGGTCAATAAAGACTTACAGCTATCCATGTGCTGTGCTGCAGCTTCAGGACTTCTGTGTGCTAACACCAAATGATTAAGAGTGGGATCCTCATCTTCCTCGGCATGAGGTATATGAGAAAACTCTGAACATAGGAGTTCTACTGACTTGTGCTGCCTTATCTCAAGGATTGCCTTGAATAGGCCCATATGGTAGGCCGTGGTGATAGTTTTGGCTTCTCCGTATGGCATTATACGACTCATCGCCAGCTTTTCCGTAGTTGGACCGATACTCGCACTTGGCTAGGATTTCCCCATCATAGTAAGTATACTTGATAACATGTATCCGTGGATCGCAATGAAGTTCCTTCCAGCATCCCACACAGGAGAGCTGTTATTGGTCCATCATAATCACCAAGCCAACCCTCAACCTTCCTCAAAGTCCTCTTAGGAAAAGTGTTCGCCATTATGGCTGTATACAAAAGCAGAATATTAGTAGTGATAATGCATCAGAATAGCTATAATAAGGAATTATCGCACTAGAATATATGGTTTTGCTATTCTCAAGTGAATAACCACCATATTTCTAGAGAATCCTTTACTATTTCTACTAGACTCCTACAGGTTTCTTCCCTATACTAGGTTTTTCCAACCTAAGGTCGCAACATTTGCTCTGATACCACCTGCGGTGACCCAAAGATACCACCGCATGTTGTAGTATACAAGTCGTTGATATGATCTTTGTGAAGGGGCTTCCTCACAAATTGCCATATCCCTCGCAGTGGTACAACGTAAACATTGCAGGTCATAACACTCCATACTTTATTACAAACATTGTCTTAACAAGTTGGTATTCTCACAGTCCTATGAGAACACCCTAAGATACTACTAAAGTACAATTACAACTCATACTAAAGATGAAAGAGCTCAACAACTTATTTAGGTAAGTTCTACGTTGCTCGGCTCTATGATACTAGGGTATGTCACTACTCCTCCACCTCCGTGTCATCTGGTCCGTAGACTATCCCATAGTCTACGCCTTCCACTCCGCCGGTAAGATCGGTTCTTCGTAGACCAGCTCGTAGCTTCCTTCTCGGTGCTCCATCGTTGATAGCCTCCACTTCCGGATCACGCCTAGCAAGGGTGTCGAAAGAAAGTGAGTACAGAGGTACTCAGCAAGTTCTAAAAGAATAAAAAGGTGTTTGATGCACTAGCTACGACCATTGATCGTGAAATCTCCGGTCAATGCATGTTTTGCAATCATTTCTTAAAAAGGTTGCTTTTATTATGAAAACTATGCCCGTCGCCTTCACAAAGTTGACCGTAACTTCGTGGAGTTCCTTTCCTCGCCGCGTTCGCAGCTCCCTTCCCGAACAAGGAGTGACAACCACAATTTGATACACTCGCAGAGGTGCGTTACTTTTCCCACAAGAGATCTCACCCTTTTTGCCATCCGCAGGGACTTGCCCCCGTTCACACTTCCTTTGGTGTGAGGCCAGGTATAAAGATCCAAGCCCACACCGCCTTCTCCGCGACGGCAAACCCACCCTTTTGTCCGACCGTACACCTCCGTAGACTTCCCCGATAATACGGCTTTACTCATGGTGTACTCCGGACAATCCCTCATAGATCGTTGAGCTTATCATCACTAATGGATGGGGATTTAAAAGGATTTCCCAACCTATTGCGGCAGTAGCTTCCAAGACCCCACCAGCTCTCCGATCCGTTGGCGTGCGTAAGGGAAAAGATACGACCGGCTTCCCCGCAGCCATTATAGATCTCATGGTCAACGCGGTTTGTACGGCGCTAGAATCACCGGACGGCATTGGTAATTTAATCCTAGGGTGATATAACCCATTGCAATGGAACCTCCACCATATCAACACATACCATGGTTCCATTGCCATCCACATAGTCATATTCATAGTTGGAAAATAACATTTCATTTGCGATGCAGAATGATAAGTATATAGCTTTGCATTAAAGTAGTAGAAAATAATCAAGTTGATATGAGCAAGGGTGAACTTGCCTCGTGGACCGCGAGATAGTGCAGCTCAATGCGCTTGATGGAACCTGGACCTCGGGTTCTCGTAAGAAGCATCATTGTCCGGTAAGGACAATGTTATAAAAATCCAAATAATGCAATCATGGATGTATTATTTTATGTTGAATCCCTTTACCCCATTGAGTTATTACAATTTAGGGTTGTATTTAAGATTTATGTCTTTGACGGTAATTTACAATTGATTTAAAAGTATTAATCATTGTAATTCACACAAAGTACAACAATTCAAAGTAAAATGATTTTACTTGATAATTACCTTAGTCATTCCAAAATAATTTGAAATTATAGAGTTACCTCTATAGTTTTTGGAATAAAAAGAAATATAGTAGTTTTCTGGGAAAAATTCCCTTGTTCAAAAGAAATGACTTGGAATAATAGAATCTCATTTTGAAATGTTGGAAAATAAGTATTTGAACTTATTTGAGATTTTTCCTTGAATTTTAAATACAAGGAAATAATAATTTAAAATTCCAAGTTATTATTTAAATTCTGAAAATTCATAATTTTGAATTTGTTCCATAAATTCCATTTCATATTTTATTCTGGTTAAGATTTATTTTTCATTTATAAATCCAATTTTTATTGGATTTTTAGAGTTGTTTATGATTTATAAAAATTTGGTAAAGTTTTGGTCTTTTATTAAATGTAAAATGACCAAAATACCCCCGGACCCCTATTGGGCCCAACCCAATTAAACTAACCCGTGGACGGCCCAAATAGGCTGGCTCCCTTTTGGGTCCGGTGGCGCCGAAGCGGCCCACCTCACTCATTCTCACTCGGCCCTCTCCTCACTCGACCTAACCCTAGCCTCTGGCGATCCCGTGGCGATGGCGTCGCCGCCATGGCCGCCGCCCTGCTCCGGCCATCGCCGGCCTCCTCCGCCGTAGCCACCTACCGCTTCTGAACCGCCGCGAGCAGATCTATCGATCTGTCCGCGCCGTTTTTCCCTTCTCGTCCTCTCCTCGGCGAATCGCCTCCATCCGGATCTCGTGGAGAATCGCCATGGGCGATCCGGTGGTCTCCGACGAGCTCTCGCCTTCGCCGTCGACGTGTGCGCCTCCGAGATCGACCTCGGCGCGGGTGCCGCTCGCAGCCGCCCGTGCCGTCGTCTCCATGCTGTGCCGCTGTGGTGGTGTTCGTCGGCGTAACGCCGGCGACTTCCCGGCTTTGCAGCTCGCTATGGCCGCGCGGGCACCGCCTCGCCATGCCATAGCTTCGCTTCCGTGCGCGGGTAAGGTCCTATGCTCCTCCTCCTTCTCTTCTCGTGCGCCTCCCCTTGTTACCGTGCTTCTTCCTCCTCATGCTATGTCACTCTCCGGTGATCTTGTGATCATCTAGAGTCATGCTATCGCTGCGCAATCTTATCGTGCTTCGGTTTATCGCAAGCTCATGGTCGATTACCTGCTATCGGTACCGGCACATGTCGATTTGCTTGTCGTTCATGCTAGGCTTGCTTCTCTCGCTACTTCTAGCTTGCTCTACACTTGCCCTCGCTCTACCGTGCTTGCTTTGGCTTGATATACCCCGCTCGTTCATGCTTATGGGCTTGCTATGCTTACCGGTTTATCATACTTGCTTGCCTAGGTGTACTCGTGTTGCATCCGTGACACTTGTGTGTGTGCCGAGGTGCCCGTGATATGATTCAAGATTAATTCGCAAGCCAATGATCCTTTGGATCATTTCTTGCTTGTTGGCTAATCTCTCTGTGTAGCTTGGCTTGCTATGATTGATCAACTTGATCAATTGATGGTCGTGATGGCTTATCAGGCTAATATCGTGGTTAAATGATTCACTTATCTCGGTGATGCCGATGCTCAAGCATCCCCGTGCCGTTGCTTACTTGTACTCGTTGCTTATTTCTAGCTATCTAGACTTGCTCTAGTGGCTATGAATTAAGTTGTATTGCTTAACAAGATGTCGTTGTCATGCTTAGCATGGATCTCGTGATAAATTCATGCTTAGATTACTTAATTATGATGAACTCGCTTATGCAATGATGATTTAAATGTCTTGCTTGTATATGAGTTTGCTGTTCATGATTCTTTTACAAGCAATTAAACTCGAATCCATTTCTGGATAGTGATGTGATCTATTTGTCTTGCTCTTATTTGGTGCTAAGTGTGATGTGACCTCGTAGCCTTGCTACCGATCGGTTGCTCACCTAGTTGGTTGGATCTTGTTGGCTACTCAACTTTGCTTGCATATTAGGGGATCATAGTAAGTATGAATGCCAATATGCTTGCCTGTGAAGAAATCTAGGGTTTTCTGATGGTTGCTTGCTTAGGATCTTCTGTGTAGTCTTAGCTGCTAATCTATGCTATCTATCGGTGCTATCTCGTGCATGTGATCTTGCTAGTGTGCATCTCGTGCATGCTTTCTAGCTTCGTGCACATGATTTGTATCTCGGATGGTTTCTGTCTTAGTAGCTTTTGATCGGCAAGTAATCCTTGGTGAAAACCAAGTGATGATCTACCCATATGAGCATCTCGCTCATCCCATGCTTATGCATATGATGGATTAGATCCATTGGATCTCTTCCAGGAACTAGGTATACCTTGTTCCAGCTCCTAGAAAGTAATGCTTTGTTGATGCAGACTTGGGTTTGTTCACAGCCCTTCACCTCCAGAGCTTGGATGATCTTCTAGGTCACCATGATCTCTGTGGCTTGAGGAGTTGTGTGTGTTGGTTCTGTTCTTGCTCAAGAACAGATGAACTATGCTTGTTTTTGCTTCACCCTTACCTGGTGATCTTATCTGGGTCGATCGGTCACCGGTTCTAGGGTTTGTGCTCCTTTTATATGATCCCTACTTCTCTCTCTGCATTGACACACAAGCCTCGGCATGCTTGGTGACTATGCTCTTGCATGGCCTTGTCGTTGCTGCCCAAGCACACTTGAGCTGTGTGCTCTCATATGCCGAAACTTGAGCCCCGGTGTGTGCTCGAGTTTGGTCTCGTCGCTGCCCTTATCTTGTGTCTGTCCCTGGTTTTGGACAAGCACAAGTGTACTCGTGACTTGGTTCTCGTCCAAACTGAATATTGTGTCATTTGCTAACTCTAACATTTTGGCTAGTTTGATTCTTTGTTTTGCAGGTTTATGAAGTTGGACATGGCCAGAAGATATTCTCCAAGTCATATAGTCTAGGTTTTAGGTTTAGGAATAAAATTGTAATCTTCATTTTCATTTCTGTTTCTTATTTATCTATTCTTGTATCAAGAATATTGTAAAGACTTTGTAATCTGTGTTGATATCAATAAAGCCCAAGGTTTTTGTTTATGAGCTTTTGATTATGTGACATTTATATTCTGAAATAAACATTGTATTTATGATTTACTTTGAAATTCAAAGTTGTTTGAATTTATAAGTTGTTTGAATTATGAATTCCATTTATATTGTTCAATGTTTATTGTTTAATGTATTAACACTTGTCAAATGAAATCAATTCCCCAAATCAACAAGATACAAAAGAGATCATGTCGAAATTTCCCTAACTCACATTGCCTAACCCTAAGTGCAAAATGAGAGAGAACCTCGATCCCTCTTAGGTTTAGTTGCAATAAGGCGCGAAAATTTCCCCCGTTTTGCGATGAAATGCACATCCCATTTATAAATCTACCCTTCGTTGTTCCTATGTTCTGGGTTATTACACTTATGACACGATAAGGGTCCTTTGATACCCACGTTCTCCAGCAAAAAAAAAAAGAATAGGCACGTTCTCCCGCAGAAAACAAGACATGCATGATTTAAGTACCGATTACGTTGGTACATAAAGTGTGGAGTTGAAGCGTACATCGGCAGGACTCATTTGTTTTCACGTCTAGCATCAATCTATCCCGATTTGTCAACAGCTCCCGTACAGATTTATTCGCAAAAAAAAAAGCTCCCTTACAGATTTGAAGATAAAATTTCTCTCCGTAATATAAGATTCTTTAACCAAAGATCTACTAATTCCTACCTTCTTGCACGTTCAAGATCATCAGCGTGCCAACAGAAAAAAAATAGTCATATTTGTAAATCCCTCCAATGATTTCTTTTTACATGACATTTCCGATGTAGTGCACTACTAAAATTTCCGATGATGTTAATATCTCTTATACATGTCAATAAAGCCTTATGTGTAAATATTTCCAATGTCTTTAAACCTTAAATCTATCCGATGTTAATATCTTATGTACCGATTTTGAAGAAAAAGAATTCTTAAAAGAAGGCTATTTCCTATTTGGACGGATGGAGACGGATGGTGGGGCTCACGTAAAATTATGGGAGGTGAAACTCTTATACATGTCAATAAAGCCTTATGTGTAAATATTTCCAATGTTTTTAACCATAAATCTGTCTGATGTTAATATCTTATGTACCGATTTTGAAGAAAAAAGAATTCTTAAAAGAAGGCTATTTCCTATTTAGACGGATGGAGATGGATGGTGGGGCTCGCGTAAAATTGTGGGAGGTGGAAAAAATTCCGTATATGTAAATCTCTCCTTTTACCCGAGATTTCCCATATATGTAGTGCTCAACAAAAGTTTAGATGTTGTTAATATCTCCTATAAATATCAAGAAATAAATGTTCGTATTTGAAGAAAAAAGAGGGCTATTTCCTATCTAGACATATGGAGAGAATAAGAGGAGGTGGGGCTCACGTAAAATCAGGAGATAGGCTGGATTAACGTGATTGTTGCAGGATATTTCAGCCTGGGATGCATGATCGATCGACGAAATTTGAGTGGTTGGATGAAACGAAGGAATCATACGTCTGATCAGAAGAGTTTTCCTACTTGAACTCTCCTCTCTCTCCCTAAATTCCTCGAAGACAAAAGAATCTACCCGTGTCTCTTCCTTACATGTGGATGATTGGACAAACTAAGATACATCAGCGTGTCTAAAAAAAGCCTTCTAATATGTAGGAATAGTAGCCCAAGCTGATCGGTTGACTTTAGTTTTGAGTGTGTGTATATTAGGAGGTAAAAGTAATATTGCAATACAGTGTCAATAGTATAATGGATGACCCAAATTGTCGAACTACCAAGGAATAATCCAAGAAAAATACTAACGGACTCCGAAAATAAACTGATTTGTGACAAATATATATATGAATATCAATCAAAATTCTTATTTTAAATTTTGAAAAGCTAAAAGTTATATATATAATAGGTTGACTTCAAAAGGTAGGAACATGTGATCACATGTGGCAAGGGATATAATGCTTGCATTATGGACTACCAGAATCATTGAATTGCCGAATTACCGATAAAATGCAATCCACTAGGGTTGGTGGCTGCATGGGTTACCGTGTGACAAAAGTTGATCCATGAACACCACGTGTGACACTTGAGATGTAAACTTTAAATTCTAGACTCTAAATTGCAATAAAACGGTTGCGTGTATCAACTGATGCAGAGGCTGTGGCTATGCCCCCATTTCGAAAAAAAAATGTTGATCCATAGGAGAAAATCAAGAACTTAGGCGATGAAAATCGTGAAACCATTAGGACATTGTTCTGATGAACATAATAACCTAACTTAACTATAATACACAGAGGATAATTGATGCGTGACTCCCTGAGCTTACATAATCTTATGTGTTGTTGAAGGTGAAGGGAACCATGCAGATGCACTATGTTATTCGCCAGACATAGAGGAGGTTTGAGGAGAAATTCTAGATTCAAAGGGGCATCTAGGATACTTCATAGATGAGATTCTTTTGGGCATGCGTAAACTTAAAAGATCCAAACTAACACAAGAAAAATTAACATTCTTACAAACCCTTAAAAGTATGTTTCCTTATATCAAACATCAGGTATGTCTTGTCAGGTACACAAGACATAACTTGTATTTTTTAAAAATGTGAGAATAACTTGTATTTTGTAGAAATGTGAAGCAAACGGGTGGTTGAAAGATCAAACCAATGCAAAATTAAAATACCTGCTGTTTATTGGCTAATCTAGTGACTAGGATAATTTTTTCTTTGTTTTACTAAAATATTCTCTTCCATTAAACTGGTCTAAATGTTGTACTCCCTCCAGTTCATATTAATTAATTGACTCTAATATGGATGTATGTAGACACATTTTAATTCTAGATACATTCATACTGAAGTCAACTAATATGAATCGGAGGGAGAATATTATAATAGCTCAAGTACGCCTTAATGATTTCACAATTGAAATGTTAACCCTGTGTACTGATCTAACACGTCACAAAAATACCCGCTAGCTAACAGTCTAGACTGTAATTGTGTATTCTCATTCAGTATAAGGTACAACTAACACATATGGCCATAATATAGTGTTTTCTAAAATTAACTAATAACCATGCACCCACAAATTAAAGATGGTAAAGATTTCTATGGCTGTGATATTTAATTAGCAGTAAT
Source organism: Lolium rigidum (assembly GCF_022539505.1). NCBI lineage: Eukaryota > Viridiplantae > Streptophyta > Magnoliopsida > Poales > Poaceae > Lolium > Lolium rigidum. The sequence continues at coordinate 302,854,232 of NC_061510.1, read as the reverse complement.
GGTTTGTATAAAGTGTATTATTTGAAGTCGTACACTATGGATGTCCATGAATATATTTATGTAATACCGGTCAATTTTCACACAGAAAAGAAGATGATCATCGTTCAAAAAATAGAGAATTCCCTCGCAAATGCGAGGGCCACTATGCTAGTCTATACCTAATAATAAAGAAAATAGTGTTTCCTTGGTTTGGTCCGTTTAGTCCGTTGTGCCTTGGTTTTTCGTCCGTTTAGTTTTGTCCTACAGCTCCACAGATTAATCGCTCGCGACAGAGCCATCGTCCACCACGGAGGTGCAAAGAAAGCAGTGCGTCATCCGTATTGGACTTGCACCCGACACAAACCAAACCAAGCCGGTCTCTTCCTGCCTTCCTGGAACCTTTAAATATGGGAGCGACTATCTAATCCAACAAGACCCGATCGAGTCGGCCTCTTCCAGCGAGTCTTTAAATCTGGGAGCGATCAATTGCCCAGCGTCAAATCATCGAGCGTTCCAGAGATCGAGAAAGAACCACGGCGGAGGAAGAACAGTCAACGAGATCGTGGGTGAGAAGAGCCGATCATGGGGCCGGTCAGCGCTTTGAGTTCAGGCACCGGTCGCAGCGCTACGATCCACCACAGGTCAGGGATGATTGCGTCGACAGCTTTCGGCGACCCGCTCTTCACAACGGCCGCTTTCGGTCAGCACCAGTGGGAATGAGAAGCAACTCCCGGTTGTGACCGCTTGAGATCATGGACGAGGAATCGAATCAACCGATGTTGGGCTGCGAGCGATTTTGGCCGCCTCAGTTTCAATCGACTGTACAATTGATTGTTGAGCGGCTTATTGCAAGAGAGATAGAAGATGGTTTTCCTAGGTACAAGAAAGCAATCGACAGAGATGTTTGACACCCCACCCTCTGTTTCTTTTCCATCTTTGGTATCACGTGACGTGTCACAGTAATCTGCGTCGCAATGCTCCGCCATGTTCAACGACACGATGGTGTCTGGCAGGAGACGGCTGAGGCTCTGGCTCAGGCATCGACATTATCGAGTGCCTATGCTGATTTGTTTTAAGTGTGTGATCTAGCTGAGATGAGGTAAATAGTCTCCATGCGAGTTGATTTATTGTTCTCTTTTTTTTCACAAGATTTATTGTTCATATTGTTTGAGTGACAAGATGACCACAACTCTAATATGTGTTAAATGTGTTTTTGATTAAGTTCAATTTCTCTATAGCCTGGCTCTTTTTTCAAAAGAAAATCTCACAAAGAAAATTTGAAGTACTACTCCCGATAATGGAAACACCGGACCAATAGTTATGATCGCCTCTAGACACTATTTTAAACAAAATAAAATTAAAAACAAAGGGAAATTGTAACTAGCACACTATCTTTCTAAATTATTGTTAGTGTTGGCATCGTTGTATCCGTAGACCGTAGCAACGCACGGGTAATTTTCCTAGTTATTCTTAATAGAACAAGGAATAGTCGGTATACCTGGGTCGCCAAGCTTCTTTGGAACCTTACCATTGAAAGAGTAATTAGCAAGCATAGTGGAAATCTCCTCATTAGGAATTTTCCTTTTGTTAGTGACAATATCTTTCATATACTTTGAATAAGGAGGCAATTTAATAGCATCAGTCAAAGGTATTTGCAGGAATAAAGGTTTCATCCAATCACAAAATTTATTATAGTGTTCTTCTTCCTTTGATTTTAGTTTCTTAGCAGGAAAAGGCATTTTCTTTTGAACCCAAGGTTCTCTTTCATTACCATGTTTCTTAGCAATAAAATCTTCTTTAGTATACTTTTTATTTTTAGCATGCTTTTCCGGTTCTTCTTCAACCTCTTCTTTATCAGAAGCATCATTCTTATCATTATCTTTATCATGTTCATTACCACTTTCAGTTTCAGCATCAGAAATAGAAATACTATTAGGATCATTAATAGGCTCAGAGGATTCTACAACAGTTTTATGTTTCTTTTTCTTTTTCTTAGATGGAGCACTAGTTTCAGTTCGTTGAGAATCTTGTTCAATTCTTTTGGGATGCCCTTCAGGATATAGAGGATCCTGGGTAGAAACACCGCCTCCAGTTGTTACTTCATAAGCATGTTTTTCTTTAGAATTATCTTTTAACAAGTCATTTTGCACTTTAGTGAGTTGATCAATTTGAGTTTGAACCATTTGAAAATGTTTAACAAGCATCTTAACATCATTGGAGGTTCTCTCCACAATACCATGCAATTCACCAATAGCTCGAGAATTTTCCATTAAATGATTCTCTACTCTCATATTGAAATTACTTTGCTTAACAATATAATTATCAAACTCATCTAAGCATTGAGCGAGGAGGTTTTGAATATGGAATATCTTCTCTAGTAAAGCGTTCAAGAGAGTGTACCTCAATCATGGATGAAGGGGGAGTGATCTTACATAAATCTTCTATGGGAGGTAAATTCTTCACATCTTCGGATTTAATACCCTTCTCTTTAAGAGATTTCTTGGCGTCCCTCATATCTTCATCATTTAATTTAATCATACCCCTCTTCTTCAATATTGGTGTCGGGGTTGGTTCAGATGTAGACCAATCATCATGATTCCGGCCTATTCTAGCCAATAATTCTTCAGCATCGTCTGGAGTTCTTTTCCTGAAAACACAGCCAGCACAACTATCCAGGTATGCCCTAGACTCAATGGTTAGTCCACTATAAAATATATCAAGTAAATCATGCTTTTCCAAATCATGTTCAGGCCGAGCTCTAATAAGAGAGCAAAATCTAGCCCAAGCCTCAGGAAATTTCTCTCCATCTTCCTGATCAAAATTATAAATTCTCTGCAAAGCAATATGTTTAGCACTAGCAGGAAAGTATTTCCGGAAGAAAACATCAAGCAATTCTTTTGGACTATTAATAGAATCAGGTGGCAAACTATATACCAAGTTTTAGCATCATCCTTTAACGAGAAAGGGAAAATTTTAGCAACGAAATAATTACGCTTCTTAACATCATCAGAAAACAAGATACTCAGAGTAGATAGCTCAATCATGTGTTCTACAGCACTTTCTTTTTCAGTACCACAAAAAGGTGTTTTCTCAACAATAGATATATGAGACAAATCATGAGAAAAATCATAATCCTTATCCTTAATGTTTATAGGAAATGTGGCAAATTTAGGATCGGGAGACGAGTTTATATCTAACGGTATGTTGTGCAAGCAACTTTTTAATTTTTCTTGCATCAGTAGTAGCATTGCATTTATCAATAAAATCATCATCAAGTTCTACATAATCTTCATCAAGATCATCACTAGAGTATTCAACGAGACTCGGGTGAATTAACGAGTGTAGCAGCATTTTCATTAGGAGTTTCGAGTACTTTCAATTTGTCTAGACCTAGCAATTGTAGCATCTAGAAAAGATCCCAATGAACCACTATCATCAAGCACAGCAGAGGCATCATCAATATTATAAGAATTTTCAGATCTAGCGAAGTACCGAGCATGTGAAGCATGTGGTGGTGAAACGAGGTTTATCTATCACAGATGGTGAATCAAGAGCAGCAGAGGTACTCAGAGTTGTACCTTTTCTTGTAGTGGATGGTAATATGGCGACTTTAGGATCGCGAGGTTTACCCATGATGGAGAGTTTGCAGCGAACAATATCAATCCAAGTGAACTTCCAAATAAAGCTATGCTCCCCGGCAACGGCGCCAGAAAATAGTCTTGATGACCCACAATTATAGGGGATCGCAATAGTCTTCGCGGGAAATAAAACCCAATTTATTGATTCGACACAAGGGGAGACAAAGAATACTTGAAAGCCTTAACAGCGGAGTTGTCAATTCAGCTGCACCTGGAAACAGACTTGCTCGCAAGAGTTTATCGAGTAGTAACGAGTTTTATAGTAGTAGCAAGTAGTGAAATAACGAGCAGCGAGTAACAAAGACAGCAGTAGTGATTATAGTAAACAGCAGGATTAAAATACTGTAGGCACAGGGATGGATGAACGGACGTGGCATGGATGAGAGAAACTCATGTAAAAATCAAGGCAGGGCATTTGCAGATAATAATAAAACGGTATCCAAGTACTAATCAATCAATAGGCATGTGTTCCATATATAGTCGTACGTGCTCGCAATGAGAAACTTGCACAACATCTTTTGTCCTACCAGCCGGTGGCAGCCGGGCCTCTAGGGAATCTACTGGAAATTAAGGCACTTCTTTTAATAGAGCACCGGAGCAAAGCATTAACACTCCGTGAACACATGTGATCCTCATATCACCGCCTTCCCCTTCGGTTGTCCCAATTTCTGTCACTTTGGGGCCTCGGGTTCCGGACAACAATACGTGTATACAACTTGCATGTAAGATCATAAAGCAATGAATATCATCATGAATTGATAACATGTTCAGATCTGAGATCATGGCACTCGGGCCCTAGTGACAAGCATTAAGCATAACAAGTTGCAACAATATCATAAAAGTACCAATTACGGACACTAGGCACTATGCCCTAACAATCTTATGCTATTACATGACCAATCTCATCCAATCCCTACCATCCCTTCAGCCTACAGCGGGGGAATTACTCACACATGGATGGGGGAAACATGGCTGGTCGATGGAGAGGCGTCGGTGGTGATGATGGCGATGAGCTCCTCCAATTCCCCGTCCCGGCGGAGTGCCAGAACGGAGTTTCTGGTCCCGAGACGGAGTTTCGCGACGGTGGCGGCGTACTAGATGGTTTCTGGCGATTTCTTCTAACTCCCCGTGCGTTTTTAGGTCGAAGGCGTTAAGTAGTTCAGAGGAGGGCGTCGGAGGCCGGCCGAGGGGGCCACACGCTAGGGCCGCGCGCGCCCTCCTGGGCCGCGCCGGCCTAGTGTGTGGGGCCCTCGGGCCTCCACCTGGCTTGCCTTCTGGCTCCGTCAATCTTCTGGAAAAATAAGACCTTTCGATAAATTCCGAGGATTTTCCTGAAACTTGGATTTCTGCACAAAAACGAGACACCAGAGCAATTCTGCTGAAAACAGCGTTAGTCCGTGTTAGTTGTATCCAAAATACACAAATTAGAGGCAAAACAATCGGAAATTCAATTCGGCTCCCGGGTGCATATGCTCCCTCTATCAAAAAATTATATTTCGAAATGTCGAAAAATTTTGACAAAAAATTCTACTTGTACATCTCCACAATATATGTACGTTCGTCAAGTTTCGCGAGGAACCAATATGTTTTGTGGTCTATGTAAAAAAGAGAAAATTTATCTCCTGAAAAGCCTTATTTTCAGCATTGAATTTTGTCTTTTTTACACACGTCACACGACAAGTCGGATTTTTATGAAACAACTTTGTGAGCGCGTAGCACGTGAAGATGTACGTTCGAATTTTTCGTTTCAATTTTTTGAAATTACAAAATTTATGTAACATGCATTTTAAAATAAAGGGAGCATATGCTCCCATGTGCCAATACGCCATTCCCCAAAACAATAGCAAAAGTGTTCGGGAAAGTAGATACGTTTTGGACGTATCATCAGACGACGAGGAAACTTCGTCGCCACGCTTCATCAGCACCATGGCAAGTGAAAAACTCGCCAAGATCTTCAGCGACATGTCTTTTGAGTCATCTGCGGACTCCGATATAAGCAATGACTCGAGCAACATCGACAGTTTCAACTTCATCGACAAATCTACTATTGTTGGAGAGGTCTTCACCAATCTCTATGATGGTGTCACCAAATCCGACAAAATTCAAAATCCATAATATCATCAGATCTATGCTATCGGAGAACCAAGCCGGCCAGAACCGGCGATGTCAGAGGCTTTCGACGATGCGGGAAATCCGTATGTCGATCCTGCAGATCTCACGCGAGGTTTGGGAACAAAATATATCGGACCAGGAACACGAGAGATGGTGCGATTTCCACAGGTAGTGTGGGATCGAGTCGCAAGAGCTATTGATGGTACAGAACCAATGACCATTACGGCAACACGTGAGGAGTTACAAGCGTATTAATATAGGCTTGCACGTACCAGGAGGGAGCTCGAGAAGCAGAAAATCGAGTTGGACAGGAGGCAGGAAGCAGCTTCCGCATCAAGCAGGCGAAGGGCAGAGCTAAGCCGAAATTCAGGAACTTCGGGAGATAGTCATAGAGAAGCTCGAAGGAGAGCAAGATCTCGGCTGCAAAATATACCTGAAGTAGAGAGAGAAAATTTAGTTCAAAACCTCGACATGTCTTTTATGTCAATCGACACGAGGGGGAATATTATTCCCAAAACACCGGAAGCGGGATATATGGCAACGCAAGCTTTCATCCTAGCGTCCAAGCCACCTCCCAGAGATCCAAGAGAAGCGTTGTATAACATGGCCATGGCAGGGTGTGGAGCCATGGGAGCAGCATTCGCAACTACACCTCCCGAAGGATCAGCAAGGCAAAATAGTCCATGACCCACTGCAGCAGCACCAGGTCCCGAAAGAACAAGTGGACACTAGTAGGAAAAGCCTCATCAGTGGCGCACCAAAAACACATTCTGTGGCGCATGGGTGGTGCGCCACAGAATTCTCGCCACAAAAATAAGGATTACGTGGCGCACCGGCCAATGCGCCACGAAAGCTTATTACGTGGCGCACCGGACGGTGGTGCGCCACGAAACAGGAAGTCTTATTTACGTGGCGCACCACCGCCGGTGCGCCACAGAATTTTTTTAAAATTTCAAAAAAGTGGCGGCAGATCTAGATCTAGATCTAGATGCGGGGCCGCCAATTTTTTAAAATTTTACGGAAGGTCGCCGGAGGTGGGTGGGGTGGGTGGGTGGGTGGGTGGAGGATGAGGCCGGCCGGAGGAGGTGGTGGTGGAATAGGAGGAGGTGGAGGTGGAGGTGGAGGTGGAGGTGGTGGTGGTGGTGGTGGTGGTGGTGGTGGTGGTGGGTGGTCGCCGGAGGAGGAGGAGGTGGTGGTGGTGGTGGTGGTGGTGGTGGTGGTGGTGGTAGAGGAGGAGGAGGAGGAGGAGGAGGTGGTGGTGGTGGTGGTAGAGGAGGAGGTGGTCGCCGGAGGAGGAGGTGGTGGTGGTGGTGGTGGTGGTGGTGGTGGTGGTAGAGGAGGAGGTGGTGGTGGTGGTGGTGGTGGTGGTGGTAGAGGAGGAGGTGGTCGCCGGAGTAGGTGTTGGTCGTGGTCGCCGTAGTAGGTCGCCGGAGTAGTTCGCCGGAGTAGTTCGCCGGAGTTGTTGGTCGCGGAGTTGGTCGCCGGAGTAGGAGAGGAGAGAGGAGAAGTGGAGAAGTGGAGGAGAGGAAGAGAAGAGGAGAGGAGGAGAATGGGAGAAGTGGAGAAGTGGAGAAGAGGAAGAGAGGAGGAGAGGAGGAGAAGAGGAGAAGTGGAGAAGGGGAGAAGTGGAGAAGGGGAGAAATGGAGGAGAAGGAGAAGTGGAGAAGAGGAAGAGAGGAGGAGAGGAGGAGAAGAGGAGAAGTGGAGAAGGGGAGAAGTGGAGAAGGGGAGAAATGGAGGAGAAGGAGAAGTGGACGCCGAGAAATTTCAAATTTGGACGTTAATTCACGTGGCGCACGGGCACTTGGTGCGCCACGGAATTTTTTCTTTTTTTGTATTTTGCAGCAAAAAATCTTTAACTGGCCGTAACTTTTTACTCTTTTGAAATTTTGAGATTCTAAAAATTGTCCAACCGGGCAAGCCCTGGTGAATTCGGATGTAGATTTTTCGTGGGAACATTTTGATATATTATGCGTTTTTTTCGAGTTCGTATGCAACCGGAAATCCAGTTTGATGATTTTCCCACGCAATTTTGCAAAAAAAGTCGAAATTATTGTTTGTTAATTCTCAGTGGTAAAAGATGACATAATACATAGGCATCTTGAAGGGATTTATTTTTGAAATTTTTATCTATTTTTTTATTTTTTACGAGAGGTTAAAAGGCGATCCACGGGGGGGTGGAGTTGCATGGAACTCATGTGCGCCACGAAATAAGGCTTACGTGGCGCACCATCCCACGTGCGCCACGAGAAAGTCTTAGTTCTATGGCGCACCGGGAACAATGCGCCACGAAAGTCTTAATTCGGTGGCGCACCGAGGCCAGTGCGCCACGAGAATGTCTTATTTACGTGGCGCACGTGATCTGTGCGCCACGAAATAGTGAAACCAATGATTGGGGCTGGCCCCACCAAATTTACGTGGCGCATGGATCCACTGGTGCGCCACAAAATTAAGCTATTTCGTAGGCGCACCGTGTCTGGTGCGCCACAAAATAACTTTCTGTGGCGCATTTTAAACGGTGCGCCACAGAACTAAGCATCGCCTATAAGGGTTTTCCTACTAGTGGGAGCAAGAGACACGGTAGCACAAGCACGGGTGGATAGAGCACGACAAAATAGAAGGGAACATCGGCATTCCCCAGAGATAGATGACGAGGATATGTGTGGGCTACCGTGCTTCACAAGGAGGGTCTGGAAAACTCGAGTTCCTTCAGGGTTTAAGTTACCCGATAATTTTAAAAAATTCGATGGCCTGCAACGAGGATTGGCTAGTCGATTACCTCGAGACGGTGAAGTTGATAGGTGGAACCAGAGCAACAGCCATGCAGAGCATTCAAGTACACCTAAGTGGAGCCGCAAGATCTTGGATAAAGAAGCTTCCTCCAGGTTCCATCGACAGCTGGGACAGTTTTGAGGATGTGTTCGTCAAGAATTTCCGATCCACCTGCAAAAAACCTGCATCACTAGAAGAGTTGAGATCATGTCGAAAAAAGCATGATGAGTCAATGAGGAAATACATCCAGAGGTGGAACATTATCAAAAACTCGGTAGAGAATATATCTGACGAGAGGGCAATAGATGCGTTCGTGGCAGGAATTCGACGAGGAGATTTTGTCGAGGACTTGGGGAGAACAAACCCAAGGACAGTATCAGCATTAATGGAGATAGCAAACAGATGGGCGGATGGAGAAGATGTTGTTCACAATAAGCGACATAGGTCACCAGAGGAGGACCGCAGTCGAAACTTCCAAAATAGACGACGATTCTCTCGACAGTTTTTGAGTTATGACGCTCCTGGCCAAATATCGGCTGGTTTCCGAGAAAATACTGGGGGAAATAGTCGAGATGATTATCAAAGGAGCAGCGAGAAGCGAGGCGACAATAGAGATGATTCTCCGAACAACAGGCAAAATAGTGGACCAAGGTTTCAGAGACCTTTCATATCGCCCGAGGATATGATGAACGGGCCATGTCAGATGCATTTCTATCTCGACAATAATGGGAAGAGGCAGTCAGGACATTTGCAGAAGGACTGTCGAAATTTTCAAGCAATGTTGAGGGTCGCAGGGCTAGCCAATGCTCAAGCAACAAATAGAAACCCCCAAGGGCCCAGGAGTGAGATCCACTTGCCACCTCCTCCCGCAATTACGGACAAAAATCGGCACCAGCTCAGAATAGCGGCAGCACCACACCCACCTCCATATGTTGATCCTAACTCTAATGGAGCGGTCTCGATGATTCAGAAGGCTAGGCCGTCTAATAGGGCTCAGAAAGTAATCTCGCGACAAGTGTTCATGGCAGAGAAGATGCCTCCACCAACGATTTAGTACCTACATTGTCGGGACAGGACATTGGCTTCACCATAGCAGATCACCCGCAGCAAGTTCCTCGATCAGGGCAGTCAGCACTTATTTTGCCAGCAGTGATCGCAGGATTTGACGTATCTCGAGTATTCACGGACGGAGGCAGCAGTCTAAACCTTATGTATGCGGATACACTGAGGAAGATGAACATATCCTTGGCAAATCTAAAACCAACTGACACATGTTTCCATGGAATCACACCAGAGAAACCAAGTTATCCGTTGGGGAAGATCAATCTCGACGTTCAGTTTGGGACCCGAGAAAACTACAGGATAGAAAGGCTGGACTTCGAAGTTGTGGATTTCCCGTCGCAATATCACGCTTTGTTGGGACGACCAGCATATGCCAGGTTTATGGCGGTACCACATTATACGTACCTGTTGTGGAGGTTACCAGGACCTAAGGGACCAATTACAGCCAAAGGCAGTTTCGTGTTAGCTGATAAATGCGACAATGATTTTCATCGACTGTCAGAAACTTTCGGGATGCAAGCAGAATATATGGCGTCAAGGCTCACAACTGATTATGATGTGTTGTCAGATGTGGGAAGGCCTCTCAGGGAGCCAACCTTTAACACTACAAAAGATTCCAAGGAGGTGCAGATTCACCCGACAGATCCAAAGAAAACGACATCCATTGCAACAGACATGAACCTCGCATAGGAAAGCGCGCTCGTCAAGTTCCTCCGTGAGCACTGGAAAATCTTCGCATGGTGTCCATCTGACATGCCAGGAGTACCCAGGGAACTTGCCGAGCACCACCTAAACTTGGATCCATTAGCAAGACCGATCAAACAACCTTTGCGACGTTTTTCGGAACCAAACCGCAAAGCCATGTTGTCAGAGATTGATCGACTCGGAGAGGCAGGTTTTATCAAAGTGCTACATACAGAGGCCACGTGGGTAGCTAACCCAGTTCTGGTCCCGAAGAAAAACACGAAAGTCCTTCGCATGTGTGTCGACTTTACGTGTCTCAATAAACACTGTCCAAAGGATCACTTTCTCCTCCCAAGGATCAATCAAATCATCGACTCCACGGCAGGATGTGAACATCTTTCCTTCTTGGATGCATATTCTGGTTATAACCAGATCAGATTGAAAGAAGATGATGAAGTCAAGACAGCGTTCATAACACTGTATGGCGTGTTTTGCTACAAGACAATGCCTTTTGGTTTGAAAAACGCGGGAGCAACATATCAGCGGATGATGCAGAAGTGCTTGGCAACACAGATTGGGAAAACCGTACAAGTATACATTGACGATGTCTTCATAACATCAAAAAAGGGGACAACTTTGATCGAGGATCTAAAGGAAACTTTCGACAACCTTGACAAGTTTTGCCTCAAACTGAACCCGACGAAGTGTTCTTTCGGCGTCCCTGCAGGAGAACTTCTCGGGTTCCTAGTCTCAGCAAGAGGAATCGAGGCCAATCCAGAAAATTCAAGCTATTGTAACAATGAGGAAGCCAACAAAGTTGAAAGAAATACAGCAGTTAACTTGGCGATTCGCAGCTTTAAGCAGATTCGTCGCCAGGCTGGGAGAAAAAGCGTTACCGTTTTATGCTTTGATTAAGCAAGGAGAGAAGTTTCAGTGGAACAAAGAAGCGGATAGAGCTTTCGAGGATCTCAAACGCACAATATCGACACCACCAATCTTGGTGGCGCCTAAGGAGAAGGAACCCCTCTTGCTATACATTGCAGCCACACCCCAGGTGGCCAGCATAGCACTCGTAGTCGAAAGGGAGGAAGAAGGAAAACTTCATGGAGTACAGAGACCAGTATATTTCATCAGTGAAGTATTATCGCCTTCAAAACAGCGGTACCCGCAGTACGAGAAGCTAGCATATGGAGTGTTCACAACACCAAGAAAGCTGCAACATTATTTTTCGGCACACCCGATAATAGTGGTCAATGAGGCGCCTTTATCCAATATATTAAACAATCCAGAAGTTACGGGTCGTGTCTCCCTTTGGGGATTAGAACTTTCCCCTCGGGACATCACGTACGAGAAAGGAAAAGCAATAAAGTCACAAATTCTACTAGACTTCATCGCAAAGTGGATGGAGTTACAAAATACGGGACCCCCAGATTTGTCGAGAACCTGGACTATGAACTTCGACGGGTCCAAGAGATTAGAGGGAGCTGGAGCAGGCGTGATACTAATATCACCTGAAGGCGATAAATTAAAGTACGTCTTACGGATGATGCCCAAACGCATCTAATAATGAGGCAGAATATGAAGCGTTCATACACGGGATGAAGATGGCGAAGGCTTGTGGCGCAACTCGATTAAAAATCTTCGGTGACTCACAGTTGGTGGCTCAGCAAGTCATGAATCAGTGCGATGCAGTCAATGATAGTATGGTAGCATACAAAGAAGTGTACAACGAGCTAGAGAAGTTGTTTGATGGATGCGAAGTAAATCACATCAGCAGACTGAGCAATGATGAAGCGGATGTTCTTGCAAACATTGGGTCGCAGTGTCTCGCAATTCCACCAGGCGTATTCTGGGAAGAGATAGCTGAAAGATCTACAAAGCCGAAGAAAGCACAGAAGAAGAAGAAGAAAGACGAGAAACCCTCGGGGGCTCCAAAAGAAGCACTAGTAGAAGAAGAGGAACAAGAACTAGTAATGATGGTGCAGATTCCATGGATGCAAGCGTACATATCATACATCCTAAGGAAAGAAATACCCGACGACCCAGTTGAAGCAAGGCGAGTTAATAGACGATCTAAAGCCTTTACTGTGGTCAAAGGGGAGTTGTACAAGCGAAGTATTTCGGGTGTGTTACAAAGGTGCGTCACACCCGAAGAAGGAAGGATAATTCTGAAGGACGTACACGAAGGAATATGTGGCCATCATGCAAGCAGTCGAGCTATCACGGCCAAGGTTTTCAGAGCAGGATTTTATTGGTTGACAGCAATCGAGGATGCAAAGGAGATAGTGCAAACTTGCGACGCGTGCCTGAGATTTGCCGCAAGGCCTCATTCTCCGGTAGCAGAGTTGATGCCAATACCGTTGTCTTGGGCCTTTGCTCAATGGGGTCTCGATATGGTGGGAAAATTACACAAGGCTTCGCCAGGAGGATACGAGTATATGCTCGTCGCTGTCGACAAATTCACCAAGTGGATAGAAGAAAAGCCGATAAATTCACCAGACGGAGCGTCAGCAATCAAGTTCGTGAAAAGCATTGTCTTTTGGTTTGGAGTACCTCATAGCATCGTCACGGACAATGGCAGTAATTTCCCATCCAAGGAATTCAAGGCATACTGTGCAGAGGTGGGCATCAAATTGCACTTCGCGTCAGTCGCGCACCCGCAGACCAACGGTCAAGTCGAGAAAGCCAATGGTATCATCTGCAATGGTATTAAGAAGCGCTTGTTAGGACCATTGGAAAAAGCTCGACATACTTGGCCAGAGGAGTTGCCGAGTGTGTTGTGGAGTATCCGAACAACATCAAATACAGTGACACAGGAGACTCCGTTTTTTCTGGTCCATGGAGCTGAGGCGGTACTACCGATAGAAATAGAGCATGATTCTCCAAGAGTCACGGAATACGATGAAGAAGCTTCAAGAAAATCACTAGAGGATGACGTCAATGCACTTGATGAAGCTCGAGACGAAGTGTTATCACGAGTCACTAAGTACCAGCAAGATCTAAAAAACTACCACAGTCGACGATTAAGGCCAAGATCCTTTCAAGTAGGGTACTTAGTTCTACGGCTCAATCAAAAAAGCCATGAAAAACTCGAGTCGCCGTGGATTGGCCCTTACATCGTTACAGAAGTAATCGAAGGAGGAGCGTACAGGATAAAGGACAAGAAGACAGGGGTTCCCGAGCAAAATCCTTGGAACGTGGTGCAGCTAAGGCGTTTCTACGCTTGAAGTCGAAATATAGTCCTCCTTGTAAACATACAATGTACTGAAACGCCCGCGAGTTTTCAGACGCACTCTTTTCCTTTGAGGGCACCGAGTGGGGTTGAAAGGTTTTAATGAGGCGGGCTCGCGGTGCTGCAATATAATAAAGATAGTGGAGATATATATCTTTTTCTTCGACGGGCTCGGGGGCCTGTGCCCAGAAGTTACAATATATACATACATTACCGACGAATACAACTTGCAAAAAATATTTCGCCTTGGTGTAAAGCACCTCGCAAAATAAATGAAGATACAAAATAGTGATCAATAAAAAAGGCCTGGGGGCTAATACCCGCAAATATAGTATACTCAGTAAAATTTATTTGCCTTGGTTTAACCTCGCAAAAACAACAAAGAAACTAGCCACCGAAACACTCGGGGGCTAGAGGGAAGAAAAAAAAAATATATCTGACTTACAATATACATACAATGAGTTATAGTTCTCTTTTGACAACATAAGCTATATAAATTCAGTTGTGACCCAACAGGTCGTCAATATTTACTCTATCTTCTTCGGCAGAGGCACCTAGAATATCGGCATAATGGCCATCTGCAAAAAAGTCGGCATCCATCCGAAGAAGGTCATCAATTATTTCTTTAGCTACTGGGGTAACCACTGCATTGATTTTATCGACACCTCTTCACTGTTGCCTCAGCTTAGCATGAACAGTTTCCACCACCTTTGTCATATCAAGTTTGGGGTGGTAGATCTGAAGCATAATAAGGGTAACCCTAGCGCCAGCTACCAGTTGAGCTCTTAGAAAACCATGGATCTTTTGCGAGTCCTTAAATTTCTCCATCAGCTCAGGAAGAGACTTCGGTTGAACATTCCGAGGAAACATAGCATTGAAAATCATGGATAAAGTTTTGGAACAAAACTCAAGGAACTCCCGAACTTGGCATGAGCGGTCCTGGAATCTGACAATTTGTCGGGTACGTTCCGGGGTAGCCCAGAAAAGGACGCCAAGGTCAAGTCCCAGGTTAATAAGGAAATTCGATCTTGTGTCAACTCTTTGATCTTCGCCATCAGCATCCAAAAAGGGACCTATTTGGCGACAGTATACCAGTTAGAGGCAGAAAACAGGCAAAGAAAAAAGGAGAAGCATCAGTCTAAGGAACATACCCGCCATCTCCAAGCTTGCTTCGGTCATCAACTCAAGCATGGTGTTTTCTCGAGAGGCAGCCTGTGCAGCTTCAGCCACAGCGATTTCTTTGGCAGCTATAGCTTCCTGAGCTTGCTGTAGCGCAACCTTTTCCTTCTCCGATGATTTTCGAGACTGCTCCATTATTATAAGTGCCTGCTTCCTCATAGACTGAAGCTGTTGGCGGAGTTCTTTAAAGTCTTGTGCTGAACCCTTACTCGAGGAATCTTCAATAAATACATCATCGACAGGCGTTTTCCTCGAGTAGGATGAAACAGGAAAAGCATCGGCAGGTCGAGGAGTTGAAGTGTAGTTGTCAAATACCAACTGGAAATAAAAGTTTTGACATCAATCTTTCAAAATATGTACATGGCTATTACAAAAGGAGGATCCCTAATGAACTACTGAGGCAGTTGTCGCCAAAGCTACTATAGAGACAGCATCAAAAGAGACAAAGCAAAAGAGAAGACAAGGTGGTCTACTTGACCTCCGGATTCGATGAACTAGGAGCATGAGTTGGCTTGCATCCGAGGTAGGCAAGGATTTTATTTTAATTTGGCTTGGCAGCCTTAATCAACGACTGCCACCTCTTCATTTCCATCTCCTTCGTGTCGCCAATTCTCGCCCAGTCGACATCTTGTTGGCTGTCAGCAACCAAGGCGATAGTGCCTTCAACGCCAACTTTCAAACCTTCTTGGCAAAGTTTGAGCCCAAGATCTTCTTGAGAATTGAAGTATTTGGCGAGAGCAACAAAAGGCGTGGGTTCTTCCTTCTTCGGGAAGAAGTAAGGAAAAAGCCGCGACAGACCTGATCTGGCATCAGCAAGACCTTCACGCGCCTCATCTCCGTGGATCTCAAGGAGGGAAAGAGCATCGAGAAGGCGATCACCTTTAGGATTCTCCAGCTCATAATCTTGCTGCGTTTTTCCTAACTGGGTCAAAAGAAGCTTGTCAGAGAAAAGCGAGACAAGAAGAATTTGATGATCCGAAGAAATAGAAGAGATATGAGTACTTACTCACAAAACGTCGACTCTGCGATTCCACGCGAGTGAGGATTTCTTTTTCGCGAGCAGACTGCTGGGCTATATTATCGCTCAAAGAAGTTTCCGCGTCATGAAGTCTTTTTCGAAGATCTTCGACAGCGGCAGCATCTGCTTCAGCTTTCTTGCGAGCTTCTTCGCTTTGCTCTAACTTGTTAGCAAGAGCGTCAGCGCGTTTGTTAGCTTCCGCAAGAGTCTCTGGAAAAATAAACGACAGTAAAATATCACGACAAAACGAATGAAGGAGTATGTTCAGCAGAAGAGGTAGGAAAAAAAGTACCTTCAAGCTTGGAGGCATAATCACGGTACCCGATCAATTGGGTACCGAGGCGGACAAAATCCTTCATCAAAGGATGAAGAGAAAACCATCGAAAACAGAAATCAATATAGTAAGCAAAAACTCGACAGTACCAAGCAAAAACCAGAGGGGAGTCCAAAGCAATGAAATGTTCAGAGTATAAAAAAGAGAGAGAAGAAGAGATAACTTACATCATCCATTAAAGGAGTCGTGGAACTACCAGTTAGCAAGGTAGGCTCCTTGGCCGGCTCGACCCTAGCCCTCTTTGGAGAAGGGGCATGGGGGCTTGCAACTGGAGTTGGATGCTCGACGTTTTGCTGAGGAGGCGAGGTTTCCTCCCCATCAGGTGGAGCTTCAGAGACAACTAAAGTACGCGACGTACTCGTTCGAGCAGCCGCGTCAATAGGTGGATTTTCATCCTCGTCACCACTACAATAAAACGGCGACAATATAAGAAACAACACAGACAAAATATCGAGAGCAAACAAAAAAGTGAAGCAAGGGCTTACGAGCTGACAAGGGCATCCAAGTAAGGGTTGATAGTTGTCCTTTCTTCAGTAGGAGCAACTTCTTCGGCAGGAGATGCGCCGGCTTTGGAGGTGCCAGAATCGGCAACTTCGTCCCTTTTTCTCTTGTTCCTTGGAGAAACAGCGGAGGGAAGGGAGTGTGCCGATTCGCTAGCCTCAGAATCGACTTCTTTTTCAGAGGAAGCCGCGGATTTTTGAAAACCCGCGACTTCACTCTCAGGGCGAGAAGTACCCTGGTTGTCATCGGTGACAACAGTCCGTTCTTCGACTTCTCCACCTTCAGGAAGGGGAGGAAGAGGCGACGCAGTTTTATGGCCCTGGACAAGATAGAAAGAGTATCGACATGAATTTGTATCAATAATAGCAGACGAAGAAATGGTAGTATAAAAAGAGAAAAGAAGAGAGTGAATGAATAAGCAGATGGAAAAATAAATTACCTGCGGGAGCGCGTTGGTGGCGCTATATGGTGTCACACGGCAAGATGATGGGACGGTGTCTTTCTTGCTCAGCGACGAGATCTTCCGGACAAGTTTTTCTAAGTCCTTGACCGGTAAATCTATCGACAGGCGATCCACATCCTTGTCGCCAGAATCCATCCAAAGGGGTTTTTTGCGAGCTTGCAAAGGCTGCACCCTAATCCTAAGGAAGTACGCGGTGATTTGGACACCCGACAATTCTCGACCACGCGTATTTTGAAGCTCACGGATGCGTGTCATCAGAGCCTCTGTCGCCGTTTTTTCTTCATCGGTAGCCTCTGCATCCCAGGACCGGCGGCGAAATTTTTTTCCGTTACCATCGAAAGGGGGAATGATGTGTTCCGCCGAGTCGAGGCTTTCTTCGTGGATATATAACCATTTTTTGCGCCACCCTTGAACTGAGTCAGGGAATTTGACGTCGAAGTATTCGACGTCAGGGCGGACACAGATAACAACGCCACCTATGTTATAGGCGACATTGGGGGAGCCATTGCGACGGAGAAGAAAGATGCGTTTCCAGAGGGCCCAGTTCGGTTGGACCCCAAGGAAAGACTCGCAAAGAGTGATAAAAATAGAGATGTGCAGGATGGAGTTGGGGGTGGGATGGTGAAGTTGCAATCCATATACAAAGAGCAACCCATTGTCACATCCCGAAATTTTCTAAATTTTGGAATGTGAAATAAAAATAAATTAAATGCTTGATTGTTTGAATTTGATTGAAAATTCACAAAGAATTAAAACTTTTTAAACTATTTACAAGTTAAATGCTTGATTGTTTGAATTCGACTACCAAAAAGGCAAGTGACATTCAAATCCTACTGTTTTAATTATGCATTAGTGTTTTGAAACTAGTATGCATGGTAGGATTTTTTTTTCAAAAGTAAAGTGTTATGCCATGCTTAGAAAACCCTAGTAGTGTGTAGCTACTCCTGAACCTATTGATAGGATACTTTTTTTCTGCTCTGCAACATCAAATGCCAAATGTTGTTTCATTGTTTCGATGGTGATGGTTTGAAAAGTGAAAATTAACAACCCTTAATGAAACACCTGGGTGGATTGGTTGATTGGTGGGCGGCTTCTCAGGTCCACGCCCCGAGTGGGCTAAAGTGGTGAATCCCTGAGAGTGCGCATGTTGTAGAGTGGTCGCTTTTGATCGCACACCTGGTTTTCACCGAGGGATCGTGTGGGGGTTTACTACCTGTGAGGGGTTTTAAGCTTGTGAGTTCCACTTGTGGTTGGCCACCTAGGATTAGAGAGATTACTATGTCGTCCATGTTTTAGTTAGCTTCCAGTGCAGCCTTATGGTATTATGGGCTCTGCCGGGATTAAGTAAGTTGTGGGGGTTCAACTTGTGGCTAGACAGCGGGTGGAGGCGACGGCCAAGGGAACGGGTCTAGTTTGTATGGTTGAATTCTTCTTCTGAAAGATCTTGTCTCATTCTTCTCTTGGGAAGGGTGGGTCGTAAGGTGAAAGTGCACAACCTCTCGAGAGTTAAACCTAAGATCTTTGCCGTGTCCCCGGTTACTGGACAATTTGAGCTTCTAGGCAAGGAATGTACGGAAGAATCTCATCATTGTTTTCCGAATGTATTTAAAATTTGATCAACCTTGTAAAACTCATGGGAGATGTAACCATGTGATTATTCTAAAACCCATGGAGGATTTAACCATGGTGTGATTTCATAATGTCATTCGAGAGATTTTCAAAATATTTTGTTTTAAATAAAATGTAGGATAAAATTGGCTTTATGCAAATTTTCCTAAACTCCACTTGCCAAATATCATGTAGATAGTCATGCCCAAAACATCCACCATATAAGTGTCATTTGTCAGTACATCATTGTACTGACCTCCATTCGTGGGGCTGCATATTCAAACGTGCAGGATTTTCTGAGGAGAAGTACGTGGTAGGATCTCGAGTCTACATTCCAACATGATCTGCTCGTGGCATATGAAGATGATGAAGGCTCATTGCTGATTTACTTTCCGCTGTGTTTATTCCGAGCTAGTCCATTTGACTATGCAATTTGTAAGTTTTTATTGTACCCTCCGGATCAACGATGTAGTAATTTGATACTATTGCAATGATTACTATATTTTGTAATGTGTGTGCTATCAGTGATCCCGGGAATAGCACTATACACAGGTATCTTGCCTTTGTTAAAAGGTAGGGTGCTACAGAATGGTATCAGAGCATAGTGTTGCCTGTAGGATCGAGACCCTAGGTTTGGATTAGAAATAGGAAGACCCTAAGATGAAAAATTTGTCTAATCCTATTTCAAAAAAAAAAGATGTTTGCTTTGTGAACCTCTTGTATTCTCATCTATTCCATCTTCAAAATTGTTCTCCTCTCACTTTAGATGACCACCTTGTCAAAACTATCAATAAGGACCGACGATGACCTTGTGCTTGAAGTGAGGGACTGTTGCTTCATGTGAAATTCTTCGACTCCTCAAGAAGTGTTGCATGGGAGACAAATGAAGAATTTGAAGAAAGACTTTGATGCGAGATCGCACAACACACGAAGATACACCAAAGGAGTAGAATAGAAACGTGATGCATCCAATATAGACATAGACTAGACCACCATTAGTTCTCTTTTGGCGAACCAACGATAAAGAAACAAAGTATTGATCTTACCAAATTGAGGTATGACCATACTATTTATTTTGTGATTGAAAAATATTGCTTGATGCTTGTTAGATGTTGTTTGTAAGATGTTTTGTCTTGATCTGATGTGTTTGGGTAGGAATCTCCTTTAGAATCTTTCTATCTATTCTCATCTATACCCGACCCAGAGAATGTTTTCTCGGCAACTCTCTATAAAGACAACTTTAGTGAAAACAACCTTGATATTTCATATCAAGACGAAGAAGATTAGAGTGAGAGTTACGCAAAACTCTAGTTAGGGATCGATAGAAATGTTTTCAAAACAATTCAATAATGGGGATTGAAACATTGATTCAATTCTCCATGGAAATTTTTATCAAACTTGTGAGGTTGACCAAGTGTTAAAATACGAGATATACCAAACTGAAAACAAGGAAATGATTGGGTGCGACATGGATTGGCCCCCATGACGACTACTCATATTGTTCGCCCTTGTTATGAGGAATGGTAAATCTAGAGAGACGTACCTACAAGAGAGACGTCGATGTTAAGCCTGAACCATAGGGTGGATAAATATTATACCCTTATAGTAGGCAAGTGCTGCCAAGCGTAGGACTGTGTTTAGTTTGAAGATCTAGCCACTAGTTTAGGGTGGTAGAAGGATGTCGATGACACCAACAAGTAAGAAAATGAAGGATGCCTAGAAGTAATCTGATTGACCCAAGGAGTGACCCATCAGTATCAGAAGTAGTTTAACAACCAACCATTTGGATTAGAAGCCTTACTATGAAAAACAAAACCTATTCGACTCAAATTGGAGAGATAAGTTGTTCACTATATGTGAATAAACATACGCCTAGTGAACATTAACTCAGAAACCCTAGATGTTTTCCAAAGATGACCCGAGGTAAGTCATATCCTTGAATGTGCCAAGTCATATTAAATATGAGCTTAGCCTAAACCAAAGACCTAAGACTACCTAACAAAAGTTTCTTTTAAGGGTGGTAGAAGCCATGCCCTTATATTATGGATTTACACCAGATGCCGCATGAAGAACGTATTTGGAGAAGGTATCATAAGGAGTTCCCCATGACCAACTGTACTCAAGTGAAAGATAAACCCATGGGATGAGTACCCCATATGAATGGACACAATTGATGGTATAACCGCATATGGTTTAGTGTAAAGTTTTCAAAGCCCAAGGTTAACTTCTGAATTCTCCTCGGAGATGTTCGAAAAGAAGCAATAGTGAGTATGAACCTATTAGAAGACCTGAACCCAAAACCTTTTCTTTCTAGCCTCTTCAAATCTCGGGGACGAGATTTCTTTTAAGGGTGGTAGTCTGTCACATCCCGAAATTTTCTAAATTTTGGAATGTGAAATAAAAATAAATTAAATGCTTGATTGTTTGAATTTGATTGAAAATTCACAAAGAATTAAAACTTTTTAAACTATTTACAAGTTAATTCCAAAATAGCGTTTTCAAAGACTTTTGGTTTTAAGGTATTTTCAAAATCAAACATATAGGCCAAATGTATATAATGATTATTTTATTTTCACAAAGGGATATTAAAAAGGTTTTTGCAAAATATAGAGTTTTCATAAAACTTGAGTTTGAAAATATTTTCCAAAAATGCTCTATTCTGTTCGGAGGTTTTGAAACCTATAAAAATATTTTATTTGAGAAAACATTGAACCCTAAAAGGGCACTATAGTCACATAGACATGTATGTCAAATTTTGGTTTTATAAAGTTTATATTTTTGTTCCAAATTTAGTCTCATATTGAAGCATTTTTCATAACGAATCCAACGGTATCTTATTTGCATTTTTCTGATTATTTTTGAGCCTCCAAATATGTATTTTCAATTTCTGAAAAAAAAAATGAAGAAGACGCGGCCAGGCCGAACGGCCCAGCCCGCTCAACTGCCCCGGCCCCGCTTGCCGCGCGCGGCAGGCAGCGCGGCGTCGCCCACGCTGCGGTCCAGCCAGCCCCGCGGCCCAGCGCGTCCCCAGCCTCCTACGCTGCAGCCCACCTGGCCGATGTGGCCCAACCGGACGCCCCCAGCAGCCCAGCCATCCCAGGCCTCCCCTGCCCAACCCCCGCGCCAGCCCAGCTTCCGCGCGCTGTGCACGCTCCTGCCCTTTTTCTTTTTCGTTTAGTCCCACATCGCCCATTGAAGCAAATTCTCTTCAGCCCCATCCTATAAATACTTCTGCCCAGGACCCTCCCAGCCGCACCAACAGCGCCTAGCGCGCCCTCTCCTCTTTCTCCCCCGCGCGCAGCACCGCACGAAGGCCGCTTCTTTTCTTCGCACGCGATGCAGCTGTTTCGCGGCGGCGCGCACCCGCGATGCAACAACTGCAACGCTATTTGGGAAAAGCCGCGACTCGACGCATCCCTCGCCCGGTAATAAATTTATTTCCGCTCTTTTTACGTACATTGTTTTTAGTAACTTCGCAATTTTATTTTCTTAGATCTACACCTCCGTTTAGAATAGTGGTTCTTCCGTTAGGTTTGTAAATAGATTCTCTACAACTTTCATGTAGGAAGTTTTTCCATTCGAGCAACTTGTTCGAACAACTTTTCGTACATCATTAGAATTGTCACCACTAGGTCTAGTTTTGTAAAATCCATATCTTGAGTTCTACACATTGGTTTCCGACAAACCATATACCGTTGGAATCAGCAAATCACGTAGATCATGTTAGATATTTTGCATGTCAGTTTCGCCCACTCTATTTTCACGGTATCCCTTTGATCTGCAACATTGTCTATGAAATAAATCCTACAAACTTTTTCCGAGAGATTCTTCTGGCGATACACTTGAAATGGAATTCTCTACAACTTCCGTGTAGAAAGTACTTCCATCCGGAAAACTTCTTCTAATGACTTTTCGCGAAAAGTGCAGTCCTATGACTGGCTTCAACATAGTCCCTTTAGCCTAAATGATTCTTATGATCATACTCATCTTCGAAGACCAGTTATAATTCTTTATCATGTTCACAGATAATGTATAGCTTACCCCTGATTGTCTAGTTCATATTATTCAAATAACAATTGAGTTGTTTGTGTAAAGTGTGACTTGTCCAAGTTTATATTTTTACCTTGCTTTAGTAGGGTGGAGATACTCTACCCCATATCACATGTGATGAACCTTTGTTATCCATTAGGCTCTGCGAATCAAATCCCGATATCATTCACGCCTATACAATCTCATGCCATTCAACCCTTTCTCTTAGTTCGAACTATTCAACTTTCGAATGAGTTATTTGAGTAGTTCAATATATCATTACTTCATATCCAATGCTATGTGTGACCTTGTGCTACTCTGATAAGTGTTGTCACACTATGTCAATTGCATAAGCCTTATTTTACAACATTTCCATCCAATAGCCTTTCAAATATTGAATCACTTTGCAAATATTCAAATTCAAATATGAGAATTTGAGTATATATCCATTATAGATTTCTATAATTATTTCTCAACATGATTCTTCTGTGAAGGTGAAACTTATGATCACATCCACACACCAATACCACTAGACACTCTATCTTGAATCAATATCGTGTCTATCTAAATTGTTTTTCATTTACTCCTTTAACTTAGTTTAAATCTATTCAATTTACAAATGAGTTAATTGAGTAATTCAATATGTCACAACTCCATACCCAAGCCTATGTGTAATTTATACCGTTTTGAGTAATTGTTGTCACACTTATTCAATAGTATTTGTGTTGCACTATTTTACACTTATGTGATTCAAATCACATGAGACATTCCCTTTTTTATGCTTTTGTAAGCATAAGGATTCTTCACCTATATCTTGGATGATCCAATTCTTTCTAATCATGTGACTTTTCGTCCAAACTCTCACAGCCTTGTCTTCCAAGCCAAACCTCATGCCACACTTTAGTACCATAGAGCGAATTCCGATTGTTGTCTTGTTTGATTTTGTTGTTGTTGTTGAATGGTGTGTTTATGTCGTGTTATATTTTATATTATAGTTCGTACGGAGAGGCACGTATTTTGATTAAGAGAAGTGAACGCGCTTCGACTACCAAAAAGGCAAGTGACATTCAAATCCTACTGTTTTAATTATGCATTAGTGTTTTGAAACTAGTATGCATGGTAGGATTTTGTTTTCAAAAGTAAAGTGTTATGCCATGCTTAGAAAACCCTAGTAGTGTGTAGCTACTCCTGAACCTATTGATAGGATACTTTATTTCTGCTCTGCAACATCAAATGCCAAATGTTGTTTCATTGTTTCGATGGTGATGGTTTGAAAAGTGAAAATTAACAACCCTTAATGAAACACCTGGGTGGATTGGTTGATTGGTGGGCGGCTGCTCAGGTCCACGCCCCGAGTGGGCTAAAGTGGTGAATCCCTGAGAGTGCGCATGTTGTAGAGTGGTCGCTTTTGATCGCACACCTGGTTTTCACCGGGGGATCGTGTGGGGGTTTACTACCCGTGAGGGGTTTTAAGCTTGTGAGTTCCACTTGTGGTTGGCCACCCAGGATTAGAGAGATTACTATGTCGTCCATGTTTTAGTTAGCTTCCAGTGCAGCCTTATGGTATTATGGGCTCTGCCGGGATTAAGTAAGTTGTGGGGGTTCAACTTGTGGCTAGACAGCGGGTGGAGGCGACGGGCAAGGGAACGGGTCTAGTTTGTATGGTTGAATTCTTCTTCTGAAAGATCTTGTCTCATTCTTCTCTTGGGAAGGGTGGGTCGTAAGGTGAAAGTGCAAACCTCTCGAGAGTTAAACCTAAGATCTTTGCCGTGTCCCCGGTTACGGACAATTTGAGCTTCTAGGCAAGGAATGTACGGAAGAATCTCATCATTGTTTTCTGAATGTATTTAAAATTTGATCAACCTTGTAAAACTCATGGGAGATGTAACCATGTGATTATTCTAAAACCCATGGAGGATTTAACCATGGTGTGATTTCATAATGTCATTCAGAGATTTTCAAAATATTTTGTTTTAAATAAAATGTAGGATAAAATTGGCTTTATGCAAATTTGCCTAAACTCCACTTGCCAAATATCATGTAGATAGTCATGCCCAAAACATCCACCATATAAGTGTCATTTGCCAGTACATCATTGTACTGACCTCCATTCGTGGGGCTGCATATTCAAACGTGCGAGGATTTTCCGAGGAGAAGTACGTGGTAGGATCTCGAGTCTACATTCCAACATGACTGCCTGTGGCACATGAAGATGATGAAGGCTCATTGCTGATTTACTTTCCGCTGTGTTTATTCTGAGCTAGTCCATTTGACTATGCAATTTATAAGTTTTTATTGTACCCTCTGGATCAACGATGTAGTAATTTGATACTATTGCAATGATTAGTATATTTTGTAATGTGTGTGCTATCAGTGATCCCGGGAATAGCACTATACACAGGTATCTTGCCTTTGTTAAAAGGTAGGGTGCTACACCCACGCAGAAAATCGTGAATGGGGGAGGAAAGGCCGCGGATGAGGTGGTCAACGAAACTGACCCGATACTCGATTGGAGGAGATGGATAGCTCTCCTCGCTGGGGAAGCGCAGCGATTCCTTCTTCTTGCTGATCCCGAGCTTCTTCAGCAAGTTGATGTCTTGGGCAGAGATTTTGGATCTCTCCCACTCGGTATTCCCCAGATCTTCCGCCGCCATCTTCGACTCTGGAGTGCTGTGCAGAGATTTTGGGCCCGCAAGGCAGAGAGAGAGCAGTACTCGCGTCTTTCCGATACAGTGATCGTGGCTATCGTCAGTGATGATGTCACCTTGCCAAAAGAAAAAATCTCGGCTATGACGATTAATGAAATTGGCGGCAGACAAAGACTATTGGTAATTTCGAGAAGCCTTTGATCAAATACAAGTTTTTGCTCAAATGCTCGGGGGCTACTTTGGAAAAAGAAAAATTCGAGTATGACAAAATAGAAATGGTGAGAGCCTATGACCAATGATGACCCACAAGTATAGGGGATCGCAACAGTCTTCCAGGGAAGTAAAACCCAATTTATTGATTCGACACAAGGGGAGCCAAAGAATATTTGTAAGGCTTAACATCAGAGTTGTCAATTCAGCTGCACCTGGAAACAGACTTGCTCGCAAGAATTTATCAGTAGTAACAGTTTTATAGCAGTAGCACTGGTGAAATATCAGCAACAGAGTAACAAAGACAGCAGTAGTGATTATAGTAAACAGCAGGATTAAAATACTGTAGGCACAGGGATGGATGAACGGGCGTTGCAACGAACATCGACGAAACTCGACACCTCGAGAAGCTGAACCCGATGAAGTGCTCTTTTAGCGTCCCTGCAGGAGAACTTCTCGGGTTTTTGGTGTCAGCAAGAGGAATCGAGGCTAATCCAGAGAAAATTCAAGCGATCGTAACAATGCGGAAGCCAACCAAGCTAAAAGAAATACAACAGCTAACTGGGTGAGTCGCAGCTTTGAGCAGATTCGTCGCCAGACTGGGAGAAAAGGCGTTGCCACTTTACGCCTTGATCAAGCAAGGAGAAAAATTCGAGTAGAACGAAGAAGCAGACAGAGCTTTTGAGGACCTCAAGCGTACAATCTCGATGTAGGATAACGTTGCATAGAAAACAAAAATTTTCCTACCGCGAACACGCAATCCAAGCCAAGATGCAATCTAGAAGACGGTAGCAACGAGGGGGTATCGAGTCTCACCCTTGAAGAGATTCCAAAGCCTACAAGATGAGGCTCTTGTTGCTGCGGTAGACGTTCACTTGCCGCTTGCAAAAGCGCGTAGACGATCTTGATCACGATCGCTTCCGGCGCCACGAACGGGCAGCACCTCCGTACTCGGTCACACGTTCGGTTGTTGATGAAGACGACGTCCACCTCCCCGTTCCAGCGGGCAGCGGAAGTAGTAGCTCCTCTTGAATCCGACAGCACGACGGCGTGGTGTCGGTGGTGATGGAGAAATCCGGCGGAGCTTCGCTTAAGCGTGCGGGATGTGGTGGAGGATAGAGACCGCTAGGGTTTGGGGAGAGAGAGGGGTTGGGCGCCGACCCTCTAAGGGGTGCGGCCAAGCCTGAGGCTTGAAGTGGTCAGCCCCCTCTCCTATGCCCCTCATTATATAGGTGGAAGCACCAAGAGTTCTAGTCCAAGTCTTCGAATAAGACCCCAACACTAAAACCTCCCATATGTGGGAAACCTACTCAAGGAGGGAGTCCTACCCAAGGTGGGACTCCCACCTTTCCTTGAGGTGGGTTGGCCGGCCACCCTAGGGGAGTCCACCTTGGACTCCTCCCCTTTAGGGTTGGCTGGTCATGCAAGGTGGAGTCCCTCCGGGACTCTACTTTCCATGGTGATTTCTTCCGGACTTTTCTAGAACCTTCTAGAACCTGCCATAAATGCACCTGGATCATTTCCAAACTTGGAATATGACTTCCTATATATGAATCTTATTCTCCGGACCATTCCGAACTCCTCGTGATGTCCGGGATCTCATCCGGGACTCCGAACAAATATTCGAACTCCATTCCATATTCAAGTTCTACCATTTCAACATCCAACTTTAAGTGTGTCACCCTACGGTTCGTGAACTATGCGGACATGGTTGAGTACTCACTCCGACCAATAACCAATAGCGGGATCCGGAGATCCATAATGGCTCCCACATATTCAACGATGACTTTAGTGATCGAATGAACCATTCACATACGATACCAATTCCCTTTGTCACGCGATATTTTACTTGTCCGAGGTTTGATCTTCGGTATCACTCTATACCTCGTTCAACCTCGTCTCGTGACAAGTACTCTTTACTCGTACCGTGGTATGTGGTCTCTTATGAACTTATTCATATGCTTGCAAGACATTAGACGATATTCCACCGAGAGGGCCCAGAGTATATCTATCCAGTCATCGGGATGGACAAATCCCACTGTTGATCCATATGCCTCAACTCATACTTTCCGGATACTTAATCCCACCTTTATAACCACCCATTTACGCGAGTGGTGTTTGGTGTAATCAAAGTACCTTTCCGGTATAAGTGATTTACATGATCTCATGGTCATAAGGACTAGGTAACTATGTATCGAAAGCTTATAGCAAATAACTTAATGACGAGATCTTATGCTACGCTTAATTGGGTGTGTCCATTACATCATTCATATAATGATATAACCTTGTTATTAATAACATCCAATGTTCATGATTATGAAACTAATCATCCATTAATCAACAAGCTAGTTTAAGAGGCATACTAGGGACTTCTTGTTGTCTACATATCACACATGTACTAATGTTTCGGTTAATACAATTATAGCATGATATATAAACATTTATCATAAACATAAAGATATAAATAATAACCATTTTATTATTGCCTCTAGGGCATATCTCCTTCAGTCTCCCACTTGCACTAGAGTCAATAATCTAGTTTACATTTGTAAAGATATAACACCTTGGCCTTCTGGTGCTTTATCATGTATTGCTCACGGGAAAAGTTTTTAGTCATCGGATCTGACACGCTCAGAAACGTATGTATTTTGTAATTCATTTGCGTCTCAACGCATCACTCATTTCCAAATGAGTTGGCATTAAATATGTTTGATCTTCTGGTGGAACCTTAATTCCATCTGTTCGAAATATGTCACTAATATTGTCACACACAATATAGCTTCAAAGTTCGACTCTGTCGGAACTACACCAAGTTCTCAAGGAACCTCTTGACTTAACATCCTTTGTCATTGTCAAAATAATGACATACTCCGCCTTCTTTTGTAGAATCCGTCACAATATTTAGAACTCTTCTAAATCTAGCATAGACAACTTCTAGCTCATTGTGCTACCTTTTAAACAACACTTAGTCTAATTTGAGAATGAAATTATATTTTATATGTGACAAAACCAATATCCGTGTAACACCTTACAGCGATTTGTTTGTCATTTCTTCATACAAAATATATATATATATATATATATATATATATATATATATATATATATATATATCCTTAGTTCTTCTAAAGTACTCAAGGATATTCTTACTCGTCGTCCAATGATCATCATATGAATCATTCCGGTATATGCTCATAACACTTTATAGCACATGATATCCGATTGTGTACATATTATTCGTGATCTATAATCACTCATGTGTTTTTACTCATTGAGTGTCGGATACACTCAAGTCTTGTTAAACCTTCACATGACAAGAACATTTTCTTAATATTTCTATATTGAACTACTTCAATATCCATCATATGTACTTTGACTTAAACTTATTTATGTGTTTCAATCTATCTTCATAGATTTTGACACTAAATTTGTTTCAGATCCATATCCTTTCATTGAAGTTAATTCTCAATGAAACCTTTTTAATCAAGTATATAATTACATCATTTATAACCAACTATATGTCACCTACATAAAGTATTATAAATGTGTCTTAGCGCTCCCACTTAATTTCTTGCAAATGCAAGCCTCTTCATCATCTCTGATGAAATCAAAAACTCTTTGATTATTTCATCTGGTGAAGATTCCAACTCCGCGATACTCACTTCATCCAATTGAAGTTTGTATACCTATCTAGTATTCCATGGATCAGCAAAAATCTTGGTTGTATCTTGTATACACCTTTAGTACACACTTCTGATAAGTAATGTATTTTACCATCCTACTAGCATATCTCATAAAAGAAATATGTAGCGATTACTAGAATAATCCTCATAGACTATAAGCATTGCTACGGAAGATCTAATCTTATCGTAGTCAACTCTTTGAACTTTGTCGTAAACAACTTTTCGACAAGTCGAGCTTCTTCATGGATATTTCATCCAAGTCCATCAATTCTATAGATCCATTTACTTTCAAAAAGTATTTATCTATCTTGGATTTCATGGCGCATGGCCATTTTAACGGAGTCAGGGCCCATCATAACTTCTTTGTTTTGTAGTTGGTTTATCATTGTTCAAAATCAATCCTTTGTCCACAAATCATTTATTTGATCACAAAGTAAACCATACCTACAAGGTTCAATATGTACTTCGATCTCCATGGCTAAAACACTTTGTAGTCATAGGAGCCATGATCGTCGTGGCTGCTTCCGGAACCAATTCCGATGCTGCGCTACTCGATCATTATGCTCAGGTTCATAAACCTTATCAAGTTCTATTGTCCTCCCACTCAAAAACTTCGCTAGAAACAATTTCTTGGAAATAAGAAACATTGACAAACACTTTTGTCTTTGTCTCCATTGTGGGAAGAATTCCCAATCAATTCTCTCGGGATAACCAACAAAGACATTCATCCGATTTTGGTTGTAAACTTATTTACTTATGCTATGCATACCAAAATTTAAGAAAAGACTATTAGGGTTTATACTCATGTCATAACTCGTATGATGTCATTTCAACGGATCATGATGATGCTCTATTTAGTGTAAAGCGGTAGTCTCTAAAGCATAATTCACAAAAATATAATGGCATTAATATTTTATCTCATCATTGACCCAACTAGGTTTGGATACATCTCTCGGATACTTCATCATCACTATGATACTCCAAGAAATGTGAGTTGTAGAACAATTTCATAACTCTCTTAGATGTTCGCTAAAACTAGTAATTCAAATATTTCCACTATGATCCAATCATAGATATTTGACTTTTCTATTACGATGATTTCTACTTCATGCTGAAATTTATTTGAATCAATTCAAATGTTTCAAACTTCTTCCTTATCGAATATATCCACATATATATACTCAATTCATTGTTTGAAGTTTTCATGAAGTATAAGAATCTTCCGCACACAACTATGCCCAGTGATCCATATACATCATCATGTATGTTTCCACTAAGTTAGTTGCCCGTTCAAAACTTGGCCTATGAACGGTATTTTAGTCATTCTCTTTTAGAAAAGTTTTGCAAGCGCCAAACGATTCAAAAAATCGAATGACTCCAAAAATCCATTTGCATGGAGTTTCTTCATGCGTTCCTTTCCAACATGACCTAAATGGCGGTTCCACAAATAAGTGGAATTCAAATCATTTGCCTTATAGCATTTTAGCGTCAGTGTTATGTTTGTGTGTTTCACCATTAAGATTTATAATAACTTATCCATCGTACATGGAGTAATGTCATAATTTAAACAACTCATTGTTTTCATTTGACCAGAGCAAAATAACAATTATTAAGTTCTTTATTATAAATTCTAAGGGTTAGATAGAATGCCAACGATGAACATAATAACACTTTATTTTTGTTCCAGGCGTGCATTCCTATCATATTCCTTGTCGGTCACTTAGGCCATTGTATTCTTGTATTGCGTTGTTTTGTATGACACTTCATACCAACCAATATAGTGCTAATACCCAAGAATTTCTTAGTGTGACTTAACTAGGAATACAACCATAACATGTATATCATTTATATACACCTGAGCTAGACTTTCTAGTCTTTTCTTTTCTTTTTGCCAAAATATCTTTTGCAGTTTCTCTTTTAGCTTTCCTCATTATTCAGAAAAACACTTCAACATCAATAACTTCTAGGTTTGTTGGTCTAATACCAATAACCTTGAGGTTCTTATTTTGAAGTTAATCATCATATGACAAGTGTTCCAGATTTCACTATTAGTAACTTTGTAATACGATGAACAATTTCACTCATAATTGTATCCATTAATTCATGACAACTTTACGAGACCATGTCTGTACATGCTAGGCTCATAAAGTTTAAACCTTGGTATTTGCATGTGCAAATCTAGCTTGCACCCGTTGTATGCACACGTAGAATCTATCACACCCGATCATCACGTGATGCTTTGAAACGACGAGTCTTAGCAACGGTGCATATTAAGGATGGTCACTTCATGGATATGCGAATATCGTTAGTGCCCCAATAGTTGGAGGATTGTGACGCCTTGCGTCTTCAACCTTCGTACATTCCCATAAAACTTATGAGTTCATGTAGTCTCACCAAATTATATTCTATCATCTTGCAATAAGGTCTTAGATATCACATATATCTCATACCTTGATTATTTCGAAAACTAAATTTTCAGCTCCTTACTTTTCAAACAGATTTGAACTTCAAGTTTCACGGAGACAAGATAACTTTAGGTACTAATTGAAACCATAGCTCTTTGAATCAACAATGTGAGGTTTACTAAAAGTTTGCAATAGGACTTAATCAATTCTTGATTCTTTAACAATACGGTACCAATCCGTAAAGTTTCTTGTCAGATTTTAAAAGTATTTCTATCTCAATTACAAGACTAGCGCATGGTAGAAAACGGATGCCAATACTACAAAATTAATTCAAAATACTACTCAGACTATGTTTATGATAATTAGTTCATGTTTTAATCTAATTACTAATGAACTCCCACTTAATACAACATCCCTCATAGTTGTTAAGTGGTACACGATCCAAATCCACTACACCAAAACCGATCATCACGTGAGATGATGTAGCTTCAATGGTGAACATCAACATGTTGATCATATCATCCATATGACTCGTGTTCAACCTTTCGGTTTCCGTTGTCCCGAGGCCATGTCCGTACATGCTAGGCTCGTCAAGCAAACCCAAGTATTCCGCGTGTGCAACATGGCTTACACCCGTTGTATGTGAACGTTGAGTCTATCACATCCGATCATCACGAGATGCTTCGAACGACGACGTACAACGGTGCATACTTAGGGGAGAACACTTTATTATCTTGATATTAATGTGAGGGATCATCTTATAATGCTACCGTCGCGATCTAAGCAAAATAAGATGCATAAAAGGATTAACATCACATGCAGTTCATATGTGATATGATATGGCCCTTTTGTCTTTGCGCCTTTGATCTTCATCTCTAAAGCACGGACATGATCTCCATCATCAACGGGCATGATCTCCATCATCGTCGGCGTAGCGTCAAGGTTCATGGCGCCGTCTTCATGGTTGTTCATCTCATGTAGCAACTATTACAACTACTTTGAAATACTACTCAACATGAAATATAAAGACAACCATAAGGCTCCTGCCGGTTGCCACAATACAATAATGATCATCTCATACATATTCATCATCACATTATGGCCATATCACATCACCAAACCCTGCAAAAACAAGTTAGACGTCTCTAATTTGGTTTGCATATTTTACGTGGTTTAGGGTTTTCGAGTAAGATCTAATCTACCTACGAACATGAACCACAACGTTGATACTAATGTTGTCAATAGAAGAGTAAATTGAATCTCTACTATAGTAGGAGAGACGAGACACCCGCAAAGCCTCTTATGCAATACAAGTTGCATGTCGAACGAGGAACAAGTCTCATGAACGCGGTCATGTAAAGTTAGTCCGAGCCGCTTCATCCCACTATGCCATAAAGATGCAAAGTACTCAACTAAAGATAACAAGAGCATCAACGCCCACAAAACCATTGTGTTCTACTCGTGCAACCATCTATGCATAGACACGGCTCGATACCACTCGTAGGATAACGTTGCATAGAAAACAAAAATTTTCCTACCGCGAACACGCAATCCAAGCCAAGATGCAATCTAGAAGACGGTAGCAACGAGGGGGTATCGAGTCTCACCCTTGAAGAGATTCCAAAGCCTACAAGATGAGGCTCTTGTTGCTGCGGTAGACGTTCACTTGCCGCTTGCAAAAGCGCGTAGAAGATCTTGATCACGATCGCTTCCGGCGCCACGAACGGGCAGCACCTCCGTACTCGGTCACACGTTCGGTTGTTGATGAAGACGACGTCCACCTCCCCGTTCCAGCGGGCAGCGGAAGTAGTAGCTCCTCTTGAATCCGACGAGCACGACGGCGTGGTGTCGGTGGTGATGGAGAAATCCGGCGGAGCTTCGCTTAAGCGTGCGGGATGTGGTGGAGGATAGAGACCGCTAGGGTTTGGGGAGAGAGAGGGGTTGGGCGCCGGCCCTCTAAGGGGTGCGGCCAAGGCTGAGGCTTGAAGTGGTCAGCCCCTCTCCTATGCCCCTCATTATATAGGTGGAAGCACCAAGAGTTCTAGTCCAAGTCTTCGAATAAGACCCCAACACTAAAACCTCCCATATGTGGGAAACCTACTCAAGGAGGGAGTCCTACCCAAGGTGGGACTCCCACCTTTCCTTGAGGTGGGTTGGCCGGCCACCCTAGGGAGTCCACCTTGGACTCCTCCCCTTTAGGGTTGGCTGGTCATGCAAGGTGGAGTCCCTCCGGGACTCTACTTTCCATGGTGATTTCTTCCGGACTTTTCTAGAACCTTCTAGAACCTGCCATAAATGCACCGGATCATTTCCAAACTTGGAATATGACTTCCTATATATGAATCTTATTCTCCGGACCATTCCGGAACTCCTCGTGATGTCCGGGATCTCATCCGGGACTCCGAACAAATATTCGAACTCCATTCCATATTCAAGTTCTACCATTTCAACATCCAACTTTAAGTGTGTCACCCTACGGTTCGTGAACTATGCGGACATGGTTGAGTACTCACTCCGACCAATAACCAATAGCGGGATCCGGAGATCCATAATGGCTCCCACATATTCAACGATGACTTTAGTGATCGAATGAACCATTCACATACGATACCAATTCCCTTTGTCACGCGATATTTTACTTGTCCGAGGTTTGATCTTCGATATCACTCTATACCTCGTTCAACCTCGTCTCGTGACAAGTACTCTTTACTCGTACCGTGGTATGTGGTCTCTTATGAACTTATTCATATGCTTGCAAGACATTAGACGACATTCCACCGAGAGGGCCCAGAGTATATCTATCCGTCATCGGGATGGACAAATCCCACTGTTGATCCATATGCCTTAACTCATACTTTCCGGATACTTAATCCCACCTTTATAACCACCCATTTACGCAGTGGTGTTTGGTGTAATCAAAGTACCTTTCCGGTATAAGTGATTTACATGATCTCATGGTCATAAGGACTAGGTAACTATGTATCGAAAGCTTATAGCAAATAACTTAATGACGAGATCTTATGCTACGCTTAATTGGGTGTGTCCATTACATCATTCATATAATGATATAACCTTGTTATTAATAACATCCAATGTTCATGATTATGAAACTAATCATCCATTAATCAACAAGCTAGTTTAAGAGGCATACTAGGGACTTCTTGTTGTCTACATATCACACATGTACTAATGTTTCGGTTAATACAATTATAGCATGATATATAAACATTTATCATAAACATAAAGATATAAATAATAACCATTTTATTATTGCCTCTAGGGCATATCTCCTTCACTCGACACCACCAATACTGGTGGAGCCCAAGGAGAAGGAACCTCTCCTGTTATATATCGCGGCCACGCCTCAGGTGGTCAGCACAGTACTTGTGGTTGAAAGAGAAGAAGAAGGAAAACTCCATGGAGTCCAGCGGCCGGTATACTTCATCAGCGAAGTTTTATCGCCTTCGAAACAGCGGTACCCGCAATATCAGAAGTTAGCATATGGAGTGTTTACAACCGCAAGAAAATTGCGACACTATTTTTCGGCGCATCCGATAATATATAGTGGTGAACGAGCCGCCCCTGTCAAATATATTAAACAACCCAGAAGCTACGGGTCGTGTCTCCCTTTGGGGAATAGAGCTTTCCCCTCGGGACATCACATATGAGAAAAGAAAAGCAATAAAGTCACAGATCTTACCAGACTTCGTCGCAGAGTGGATGGAGCCACAAAATACGGGACCCCCAGATTTGTCGAGAACCTGGACCATGAACTTTGACGGGTTCAAGAGGCTAGAAGGAGCTGGAGCAGGTGTGATATTAGTATCACCTCAAGGAGACAAGTTGAAATACGTGCTACGGATGACGTTTCCCAACGCATCCAATAATGAGGCGGAGTATTAAGCACTCATACATGGGATGAAGATGGTGAAAGCCTGCGGAGCAACCCGACTAAAAATTTTCGGTGATTCACAACTGGTGTCTCAACAGGTGATGAATCAGTGCGACGCAGTTAATGACAGCATGATAGCATACAAACAGGTATACAATGAACTCGAGAAACTATTTGACGGGTGCGAAGTAAATCATATCAGCAGACTCAGCAACGATGAAGCCGATGTTCTGGCAAACATCGGGTCGCAATGTTTAGCAATACCGCCCGGCGTATTTTGGGAAGAAATAACTGAAAGGTCAACCAAGGCGAAGAAACAGCAAAAGAAGAAGGAGAAGATTGAGAAAAACTCGGGGGCTCCAGCAGGATCAGAAGAAAACACATCGGGAGATGAGGAGGAATCACATGAGATAATGATGGTGCAAATTCCTTGGATGCAGGCTTACGTAGCATATATCTTAAGGAAAGAATTACCTGAGGACCCAGTAGAAGCACGATGAGTTATTAGACGATCCAAAGCTTTTACTGTGGTAAAAGGAGAGCTCTATAAGCAAACTATATCGGGAGTATTGCAGAGATGTGTTACACCCGAAGAAGGAAGAGTTATTCTTAAGGATGTACACGAGGGGGTGTGCGGACACCACACAAGGAGCCGAGCAATAGCAGCCAAGGTTTTCAGAGCAGGATTTTACTGGCTAACAACAATAGAAGATGGAAAGGACGTAGTGCGCACTTGCGATGCGTGCCAAAGATTTGCGACAAAACCTCATTCTCCGGCAGCAGAGCTGATGCCAATACCCTTATCATGGCCTTTCGCTATATGGGGCCTTGATATGGTAGGCAAACTACATAAGGCGTGGCCAGGAGGATACGAATATATGCTCGTGGCTGTCGACAAGTTTACCAAGTGGATTGAGGCAAAACCAATAAACTCGCCAGATGCAGCGTCGGTGGTAAGCTTCATCAAAGGTATGTTTTTCGATTCGGCGTCCCCCATAGTATTGTCACGCACAACGGCAGCAACTTCACCTCCAAGGAATTCAAGGCGTATTGCGCAGAGGTAGGCATCAAACTACACTTTGGGTCGGTGGCAGATCCGCAAACCAATGGTCAAGTCGAGAAAGCAAACGGTATCATCTCAAACGGTATCATCTGCAATGGTATCAAGAAACGATTGATAACACACTACTAGGAAAAGGCCTAGCCATAAGATGGGTGCTAGTGGCGCACCAGGAAGGTAGTGCGCCACTACTACTTAGCAGTGGCGCACCAGAAAGTGGTGGGCCACTGTTAAAAATTTAGTAGTGGCGCACCTCTTCTTTCGTGCGCCATCACTAAAGGGGAGCCTGAGCCCAGGTTCCTTACCCAACCTATTAGTGGCGCACTGCCTTGAGGTGCGCCACTGCTGTCTTGACTCCCTATGGCGCACTGCATAATGGTGCGCCACTGCTAGGAGGTGGCCAGGGCCACTTTATATATGGGAGCCTTACCAATGGCGCACTGCTGCGGTGCGCCACTACTATGTTGGGCAAGAGTTGATGGTGGTGGTACCAGGTCAGCAGTGGCGCACCACTTA
Source organism: Lolium rigidum (assembly GCF_022539505.1). Classification (NCBI taxonomy): domain Eukaryota; kingdom Viridiplantae; phylum Streptophyta; class Magnoliopsida; order Poales; family Poaceae; genus Lolium; species Lolium rigidum. Next base: position 302,817,207 of record NC_061510.1, on the reverse strand, counting down.
GCAGTGCGCCTTTGCTACGTCACCCTAGCAGTGGCGCACTGCTAGGTGGTGCGCCACTGCTAACCTGGGACCATTTCCTGCTTTTCCCCCTCCCCATGTGCCACCCACTTTCCCCAAACACTCTTCCACTACCACCTCCCACCAAATCTGGATTTGGTCGTGTTGCCCCTCCTCCCCACCTCATTTTCACCTCTTCATTCACCCATATTAAGTTGGTAAACTTAATTTTCTTGATAGGTAAGTAAGGGTGAAGCTTTCTATAGCTCAATACCCTACTCAATCTCAACTTTTTTCCTCATCCAACACTCTCGGTCTCGCTGTATCGGTAACTTTGTTGGTTTTATGCTTTGTGTGTGACTAGTTACGATCGTCTTGCACACGTGTGTGTGCATATATGTTATGCGAAGCTCCACATGTGTTGTGCATGCGCGAAGCGTCACGTGCATGTGTGTTGTATGCGAAGCCTCCACACATTTGTTGCATGTTTATGTTTGCAGGGATTTGAAATGCGATGGAGTTGCCAATATTTTGCCGAAACGTTGATTCATTTCCGTTTCGGCGAATAATGGGCATACTACGCATATACATATGTCCTATTTTTAGGGAAGGTCGTGCCAAAATTTTATTTTGGTATACTAAGATATCCATTTTCTCTATACCCGCAGGCGACCATGGTCCGCATGATGAGCGAAGGCGTTGTGGCTAAGTTTTTGAAAGCCGCGAGCCGAGATGATTAAAAATAACCAAAAGGAGATAAGATGTCCGTGTCGAAGATGCAAGTTGACGAGCCTTATGGACCCTAAAGCCGATATGGTGCGGGACCACCTTCTCATGCGTGGTTTCATGGATGGCTATCGGTGGGAAGGCGATGAAGATGATTATGAATTTGTCCATGGGATTTCAAGAAATAAGGAAGGAGGTGAGCACCATGTAGAAGATCCCGGACATGATCAGGATGTAGAAGATCCCGGACATGATCAGGATGTAGAAGATCACGGAGATGATCATGATCACAATGTAGGAGATCCTGGACCTGATGATGAGGAAGATCAAGATGGAGGTCATCATGACGATCATGGAGGTGAAGACGATGGACCATCGTCGATGGACTAGGTGCAGGACCCTTATCTTCAAGAGTTGCTTCTCAAGCAGACGAGTAACGCAAGAGCTGCCACCCGAGAGAAAGCCAAGATGGATCAACTGGAGGTAGACGCGGTTACTCCATTGTATGAAGGATGCATGCCGGAGGATACCCGCCTGAAAGTAACGCTCATGGCTCTGGAGATGAAGGTAAAGCACAAAATGACCGACACATCCTTCAACGACAACATGTCATTCTGGCACGAACGTCTTCCCAAAGGTAACACGTGTCCGACTAGTACCGAGGAGGCCAAGAAAATCGTATGTCCTCTGGATTTACCGCACGTGAAATAACATGTGTGCTTGAACGATTGCATCATTTATCGGAACGAGCACGCGGAGTCTATCATATGTCCGGAGTGCGGCGTCAGTCGGTACAGGAAGGGGAAGAAAGCTCCTCGGAAGGTGGTGTGGTACTTTCCGATCACTCCTCGTCTGCAGCCGTATTTCATGGACCCTAAGCAAGCAAAGCTAATGCGCTGGCACGCGGAGATGAGGAAGGGAGAAGACGACGCATATGATCCAGAGAAAGAGAAAAAGGATAGGATGTTGAGACACCCTTCGGATGCTAGCCAGTGGAATGCGTTGAACCTCGAGTACCCAGAATTTGGGGACGATCCTAGGAACATAAGGCTGGGCGCGAGCACCGATGGAGTCAATCCGTTTGTGTGGATGTACAACCTCCCCCTTGTTGTGCATGAAGAGGAAGTACATTCAAATGAGTATGCTAATTGAAGGGCCGAAACAACCAGGGAACGACATCAATCTGTATATGGGGCTTCTGAAAGAGGAGCTAGCCACGCTATGGGACGCGCCTGCCAATATGTGGGACGCCGCCGCGGAAGAATATTTCCCTATGAAAGCCGCACTGCTCACGATGGTGCACGACTTTCTCGGTTACGGATATGTCGCGGGGCAGGTGGTCCACGGATTCAATGCATGCGTCAGGTGCATGGATGACACAACATACCGCCAGCTAGATAGAGATCTCGGGTCCTCGAAAATGGTGTTCATGTGACATCAAAGGTGGCTTCGCGACGACGACCCATGGAGGAAACACAAGGATCTGTTCGATGGTCAAGATGAACCCCGAATACGGCCACGTACGAGAAGCGGCGAGCAAATAGACGAGCTATTGAAAAATTGGAAAGAGTGCCCACCGCCTGGAAAGAAGCAAAAGGCGCCGGAGTCGCTGCTTAAGGTATGGAAGACAAGGTCTGTTTTCTGGGACTTTCCGTACTGGAAGATCCTCCGTGTGTCTCATAGCCTTGATTTCATGCACATCACGAAGAACGTGTGCGAGAGTCTACTTGGTACCCTCCTCAACATGCCAGAGAGGACCAAAGATGGGCCGAAAGCAAGGTACGACTTGCTATCAATTGGGATCAGGGAGGAGCTTCACGCGGGACGCCCTAATGATGATGATGATGACGATGACGTTGATGAGGCGGAGGACACGCAAAGTCGTCGCAAGGGCAAAAAGGCCAAGACGATCGAATATTATTGCCCACCCCCCGCGTGCTTCACTCTAAGTCAGAAGGAGATCGATCAGTTTTTCGACTGTCTCCTAGGAGTAAAACTTACTTACAGTTACGCGGGGAAGATAAGCAGGTACCTAGACAAAGCGAAGCAGAGGTTCAACGGGATGAAGTCTCACGACTGTCACGTGCTGATGATGCAGGTACTTTCGGTTGCAATCCGTGGGATCATGGACGCGCACGTCCGGGAAAGGCTTTTTGGCCTATGCAACTTTTTCAACGTCATCTCTCGGAAGTCTGTTGGCGTGAGGCAACTTAGAAGGCTACAGGAAGAGATCGTGGTGATATTGTGCGAGCTTGAGATGTACTTCCCGCCCGCATTCTTCGATGTTATGGTGCATCTGCTGGTACATATCATGGAGGATATCATCCAACTGGGGCCGACGTTCCTACACAACATGATGTCGTTCGAAAGGATGAATGGTGTCATCAAAGGGTACGTTCGCAACAGGGCACGTCCAGACGGAAGCATAGCCAAGGGCTTTCTGGCCGAAGAGTACATCTCCTTCTGCACGAGTTATCTAGAAATCGAGAACCCCGTTGGTCTTCCCGTAAACAGGCACCTCGGGAAGCTCACTGGATGGGGTCACCGCGAGGGTAGCCGTGAAATGCATGTCGACTTCAAGGGTTGAATCGCCGACTTTGAAAGAGCAAACCTAGTCGCGCTACAACACATAGACGTGGTCGATCCTTGGGTGGTAGATATACCTGGGCATGTGTCGGGCCGGGCCGGGCCTCGGGCTGGCCCGAGGTAAGCCTGACGCAAAAAAAATCCGGCCCAAGCCCGGCCCGGCCCGACCAAATACCCACCAAGCCCTTCGGGCCGTCGGGCCGCGGGCTGGGCCGTAGTGTTAAAGTGCGTTTTCGGGCTACCCAGGCCCGGCCCGGCCCGGCAGTCGGGCCAACATTTCTCGGCCCAGGCCCGAGTTTTTCGGGCCGGGCTTCGGGCCGGGCTGCCCATGGCCAGGTCTGGTGGTAGAGCACAAAACATTCATCGCAAAGACGTACAATGACCAGGGCCAGCAGAGGACGGATGGAGATATAATCAAAGAGCACAACTCAACCTTCACGTGGTGGTTCAAGGACAAGATGTTGACGTACCCTATAGACGAGGATTCTTCTGCGGAAGAAAAACTCATATTCACCTTGTCACAGGGCGCCGAACACAACCTGATGACATTTCAGGCGTACGATATAACGGCTACACATTCTACACCGAGGAAAACAACATGAAGAGCGATTATCAGAACTCCGGGATAACGATGGAATCCTACACCGGTGACATCAAACAGAGATACTACGGAAAGATCGAGGAGATCTGGGAGCTGAGCTACGCCGGAGAGAATGTGCCGATGTTCCGTGTCAGGTGGGCCAAGAACGTCGTAAAAGAAGACCAACATTTCACCACCATGGATATACCCGAAGCCAAATCCAAGGCAGCGCACGCAAAGGTCACCGCGAAATATGAGCCATGGGTACTAGCTTCCCAAGTGGACCAATGCTTCTTCATTACCGACCCGCAAAAGCCCAGCCGTGTTTTCGTGAGGAGAGGCAAAAGGAGCATCATCAGAATGGATGGAGCCGCCAACGAGCTAGACTTCGACCAGTACGGCGATCCGAAGATGGAAGATGATGTCGACGATGATGAAGAACCATACACAACAAGAAGAAGCAGGACCACCCTACCTAAAGGTCGTCCATTCAAGAGAAGAAGTCTAGGAGTTCCGGGGTTAAATTATTCAACCGCGAGAAAGAAGGGCAAGAAGATTGTGAAAAGATAATTATGTATCATTTTCTTGTATGAATAATGGATGTCATATTGTTAATCTACACATTGTACCGATCAAAATATACATATAATTTATATTTTTGGATATTTTCTAGATTCTATAGTATTTTAAATATTCTACATAATTATAATTATTTATGCCTTTTATTTTGGTGTATTATGCTATTTATTATAGTGTTAAATCAATTTAAAAAAATGAAAAAAATTGGGGCCGCCAAGGTTCGAACCTGGCCGGCCATGGTAAACCAAATAGAGGGGGAGCTAGCCACTGCGGTACAATTCGTTTCTTGTCAATAGTACATGCCGACCATGTTTTGACCTAAACCTAAATAGGCAGTGGCGCACCACAAGAGGTACGCCATTGCTAGGCATCACTGTGGCGCACCCCTAGAGGTCCGCTATTGCTAAGGGGAGTCGGGGACATAGCCAAATCCCCACCCCCATCCCGATCGAGGCATCACTGTGAGATCTTGATTCCCCTCTCCATTCCCCACCCCTCGATTCCCCGTCGGCGACCGCCACTCCCCCTCGATTCCCCGCCGGTGACCGCCACTCCCCCTCGATTCCCCGCCGGCAACCACCTCTCCCACCGCCGGTGACCACCTCTCCCTGCCTTGTCCCTCCCCAAGCTGCACGCCGTGGAGAAGGACGCCGTCTGCGACCTCGTCCTCGACCTCACCGCGGAGGAGCAGCACGCCACACGCGCCTGGAGCAGCAGTACGAGAAGCACACCGCGCTGCCCTCGACCGCTGACACCGCCGCCAAGGTCTTCGAGGTCACACCGTGGAGCAGCAGCAGGAGAAGCCCTTGACCTCTGACGCTGCCGCTGCCCTCGACCTCTGACGCCGCCGCCGCATCCTTCCAAGGTAGCCTCTCCTCCTCCTTCTCCTTCTCCGTCCAGTGTTGCTGCTATTAGCTATAGGATCCCCAGGAAGCATCGTGGTATGAGCACCAGTTTGATTTTTGATGCTCTGTATGCACTATACAATGATGCTCTGTATGCTTCACTCAACGATGGTGATGGGTGTCTTCAGAAATGAATGTTAACTATGTGCTTCACTTGCTCTGTATGCTCTGTATGCTCAACGATGGTGATGGGTGTCTTCAGAGATGAATGTTAACTCTCTATGTTATGTATGCTTCACTCAACTATGTGCTTTCACTTGCCAATGCAGAGTGCTGATAGGTAGTTGTAGTTTTCATGCCTAGGTTACTGAATCTTACTGAGATTTATGAGTTTTCATATGTTTACTTATTGTTGGAGATACTGTGCAAGATATTTAGTTGCTCCTTTATCACAAGAGACTGAATATATATAATATGTAAGCTAGTGCCTGCAGCTGTGCATAAACTAAACATTGGCAATTCCATCTGCAGATTTTTTGTTTAGCTTTGCTTTTGCCGTTTTAGCTTTGGGACTATCTATCTTTGGGACTAGTTGTGAACTTTCCGAATATCCATATGCAAGTAGACGATGAAATGGCTGGCTCGCTCTCTGCTCTTTTATTAATTCTAGCTACCATGTTAGTTTTTAGCTTACTGGATGAAAGCTTGATGTTCTTGATGCATATGTGTATCATTTAGTTCATTGAGCCCATCCTCTATTTTGATGTTTACATGTATATTAGGTTATTTTGGGAAGTCTATGGTTTTCCCCACATATGCTACTTGCATTGCTGTTTCTTGTATTTATAGTTCCATATATCATATGGCTTGAAATGAATTTTCTCTTGATAAGGTCAGCATGTTCCATATGGTATATAAATCTAATGAGTAAAATGCGTGTCACAGTAGCAAGTTCTTTTATTTCTGCCATCAGTCTTCCTTCCTAGTTTACCTTGACTAACAAGTAGCTTACTTTGATCTTTTGCGCTAGTTGTAGCAGCACCTGACCACCACGCGCACCTTGGAGCAGGAGCAGGAGAAGCACGCCGCGTCGCCCTCGACTGGTAACACCGCTGCAGAAGACCGCCGCCGCATCCTCCAAGGTATCCCTCGATGCCCCCTCTCCTCCTCATCCTCCATCCTCCTCAGTGTCATGGTGTTTTTGTTGCTGCTGTAAATAGTAGGGCTTTTTAGTTACTCGTTTGATCGACTCGACAGAAGAGAGAGCAGTTTCAGTCTAGAGAGGTGGCTTCTGAATTTTTTATTTAGTTGTTGGTTTCATGGAATGGACATAAGGAAGTGATGTTTAGTCTGTTTGCTTTTCTTGTTAGCAAGTGATGTTTCCCTGACATGTAAAGAGATCTACTATTTTCCTAGGAGTTTACTTGCATAGTTTACAAGGTTGCTGTAAGCTTGGGCATTGGTGTACTTTTGGTAAATTGTAACTAATGTGCTAATTACCTGAGTGATATATTTATCCATTGTTTTTGTGGAGCAGCACCTGGAGAAGCACTTAGTGCATTTTGTTTTTGATGAAGTATTGTTGTTGAATAATTTCTTCGATCACCGAGAAAGACTACGCTGATTTCAAGATCAAGTGCGAGAGCGAGTCAACATCGGATTCTAGTCAGTGGGGGAAGGACATGCGGAAACTGAACTTAGGCACCCACAAACTTCGTCCTGGCGGGTTTAGGGCGGCGCAACCAAAATGGGACGCCCATGATAAGGAGCGTGTGAAGAACGGCCTCCAACCCCTCTTCTCACAATACAAAAACAAGCAAACCAGGCAGTTTCTCCTGTCCCGGTACCGTGTTGACCCGAAAACAAAGGAGCTCACCACCAATCCGGAGGTGAAGGAGTTTGAGGCTCTTCTGGTAAGGAGTGCACCCGCTTAATTAGCTCCTTTATGGTTGCATTCAAATTGATGAATCCAAATTACTAAGTGGTTCATGCATGTTCCTCCCGTAGGCTAAAGAGGAAGCTGCTAAGGAGGGCGAAAAGGAAGCTGAAATCAGTAGCGGCGCGGGGTCCACGAGCTCCTCGTAGTGTGCCCCTTGGGACAACCCTTTAAATAGGGCGTTGAATGCCCACAAGAAGAGGGATCCATTGAGTAAGCCGACGTCGGCTGGTCGTGTGGTCGGCGAAGGATTGTCTATGAAATGGTCGGATTACTATAAGACGGGGAAAAAAGGAGAAAAAGGCCACCATCGATGAGAAGGAGGTCGCACATCTCAAGGCACAAGTTGCGCAGATCCCGACATTGGTCGAGGAGCAAGTGCGACAACAAGTGCAACATATCGTGGAGACCCAACAGAGGACGCAACGACAGCAAGTGGAGGACTAAGTGGGCACGACGCTTAGCTCTATCATCCCTACCTTGGTTGCCGGTCTGGACGCGTGGTATAGGGGAGGAAAAAAGGGGCCTCCCCTGGTTCCCAGTTTCACGGGCAGCAACTCGCACAATGTGGAGCCATCGGTGTGTCCGCAGGTGGCAACAATGGTGTCTCCGGCGGCGCCAATCTTGGTGGCTCCGGCGGCGCCAACATTGGTGGCTCCGGCGGCGCCAATATTGGTGTCTCCGGCGGCGCCAACTTTGTTGACTCCCGTGGCGCCATTACTTCAGCTACATGCACCCGTCGCTGCGGATAATACGCCGCCCGGCACCGCGCCAACAAGCGGCCACTCCATCACTTGCACGCCTTCGACCTTAGCCGAGCTGGACGCCATCACGGTAACCAATCCTCGGCCGATGACTTCCATATCCTTGCCTTTGACTAGCCATCCCTAACGCCCTACATGTTTTCCGCAGGGTGCCGCCGACGTCCCATGCACTCTCCTGCAGATTGTGAACATCGAGTTGGTCGATGTTGCCAGGTCCAAAATCGTTCAACCGAGCAACCGCCAGATGCAGGGTGTACCCATGCAACCCGACGTGTATAGGATTCAACTGGTTCGGGTGCTGAGTGGATACGACGACGTGGTACCTCCCTTTCAACCCCATGGTGCCGACGAAGATGAGATCCTTGCCCTCCACCAATGCTTCAATTGGTCCATGGTTTGGCCAAAGAGCCAGATTCGTTTGGATGCGAGCGACACCACCCCACAGACAGCACCCCCAGCCGTGCCGGCGCCAAGCCATGGCAAGACCACCCCAACGGTGCCGCCATCAGCTGATGAGGAGATGCAAATGTTGCAGGATCCGAACGATGGTCCGGACGAGGACAATACGTTTGCCAACCTTGACTGCCACTATGATTTTGCGGCGGACTACGATCTGATTAGCCAACCCCTTCAAGCTGCCGCCGTGGGGAAACCCAATTGCAACAAGCGTCTATTCAGTTCTCAGGAGACGCCTCCGGCTGCCGACTTCACCGAGACTCAGCGGACAGCCGGTGTGAAAAGTGTTATCAGCCATAACACACTCAAGAAGGCTTGCAATGAGGAGAATGCAAAGGCAATGAATCCGAAGCCGAAGGGACGGAAAATAAAGAAGAAGGACGACAAGTCTGCCAGCCAGCCAGCACCGATATGTGCTCAGGACGGGCCACCAGTGCCCAAGGAGATCGAGTCGAGGGTGCATGTGTCGGGTGAGCCGATGCTAATTAAAAGATAATGGATACCCGGTGTATGTGGCCAAGGTACCCTCGGGCCATGGCTTTGTCGATAGCGCCTTCGCCTAGAAGATCTTCTTGCGGTATGATGACATCTTCGCCATGTTGAACAGTTATCCGCTGCACTACACCTTCGTTTGCCTATACTCGATCAGTAAGGCGATGCGGATCATTAGAGACAAGACCCCGGGCATCGCGATAGCCGACCCCTTCTACATGCGTGCCGTCCACTTGGCCAGCGCCGATGATCGGAAAGTGGCGTCTGATTACCTCAAAGGCTTCTTTGTAGCGAACCAGAAGAAGTACAACCTCCTCCTGCCTGTATTTCCCAAGTAAGTCGTCCCCTCACCGGTCTTAACACGTGATTTTTTTAGATTTCTATCGTCCTGTTCTTAAACATTATGTGTTCTACGCAGAGACAATACCTGCACACTCATCTCCATAACCCCGAAATATTCCATGGCCACATACTTCGATGCGGATAGTAAGTCAAGCACGGACTACACAACTGTCAAGGCTGTACTTGATGATGCTCTCAATGGCTATGTCAAAGCTAAAGGCATCATGGAGAGGCCAAATCGTAGGTACGGGAAGCACGTGTTCAAGCACATAACAAATTTCCCCTGCATCAAGAAGCCGCCTTATAGTAAGAAGGATACCTACTACGCCCTCCACCACATGGAGGCGTTCATACGGGACCAGCAGCAGCTTACGCTTCCTGAGCATCTCAGAGACTGGAGCAACGGCTTGTCGCGGATCCGGGACGACGACATCAAGCAAGAGTTCTTTCGCATCCAAGTAGAGTTTTGTGAAATCATATTTCAAGATGTCATTAGAAGCGCGGGGGGAGTTCTATGCCGGCTATCAGCCGTCAAAAAGTGACATAGACACAATGCTCTGTAGTTTCGACAGTCGTTTTCCGCACTTGATTTGGTCGTTAATTTTATTTGAATATGCCGATGATTAGAATGTTCGGTCACATGTACACTCCGGGGCGGCGTTAGTGAGCCTAGTGTGATGGCACAAATATCAATGTCTTGTGCATCCTACCGGCCTCGCTAACTCCGTCCCGGAATGTTATTATTTATTTCGACCAACAATGTATGATGCCCTCGTCATTCCATATGTGTTGGTATTTCAGAATGCCAATGATTAGAATGTTCGGTCAACTGTACACTCCGTGGTGACGCCAGCGAGCCTGGTGTGATGGCACAAATATCAATCTCTTGTGCATCCTACCTAGCCTCGCTGACGCCATCACGGAATGTTAATATTTATTCCGAGCAACAAAATATGAGGCATTCCATTTAGTTCATACTACCTACTTGTCTCTTATTTGAGTTGGCACTTCTTAATTGCATTGGCCGATGATTAGAATGTTTGGTCACTTGTACACTCCATGGTGACGTTAGCGAGCCTGGTGTGATGGCACAAATATCAATCTCTTGTGCATCCTACCTGGCCTCGCTAACGCCATCACGGAATGTTAATATTTGTTCCGACCAACAAAATATGAGGCATTCCATTTAGTTCATACTGGCTACTTGTCTCTTATTTGAGTTGGCACTTCTTAATTGCATTGGCCGATGATTAGAATGTTTGGTCACTTGTACACTCTAGGGTGGGGCCAGCGAGCCTGGTGTGATGGCACAAATATCAATCTCTTGTGCATCCTACCTGGCCTCACTGACCCCATCCCTGAGTGTTAATATTTGTTTCGTCCAACAAGGTATGAGGCATTCAATTTAGTTCATACTAGCTACTTATCTCTTATTTGAGTTGGCACTTCTTAATTGCATTGGCCTTTCTTCCATTTTAGTGTCGATGATTAAATTTTGTGGTCACTACACTTGGGGGAGGGGCTAGTGAACCTGGTGCGATGACACAAATATAAATCTCTTGTGCATCCTACTTCTTAATTGCATTGGCCTTTCTTCCATTTTAGTGTCGATGATTAAATTTTGTGGTCACTACACTTGGGGGAGGGGCTAGTGAACCTGGTGCGATGACACAAATATCAATCTCTTGTGCATCCTACTTGGTTTCACTAACCCCTTCTCTAAATGTTAATATTTATTCCGACCAACAATGTATGAGGCCCTTGTCATTCCATTTGTTTTGGTATCTCAAAACACCGATGATTAGAATGTTCGGTCGATCACTACACTCCGGGGAGGCGTAAGTGAGCTTGGTGCGATGACACAAATATCAATCTCTTGTGCATATTACTTGGTCTCACTTACTCCGTCCCGGAATGTTAATATTTGTTCCGACCAACAATGTATGAGGCATGCCTTTTAGTTCATACTACTTGGATCGTTTTTGAGTTTGCTCTTATTCGTTGCAAACATCTATGAGTGTGCACTAATGTTTCATTGGCTTGTGCATATATGCAGATATGATGTGGTATGTCGTGTACAAGGGCAAGGTTCCCGGAGTCTACAACGACTGGGAGGAGTGTCGGAGACAGGTTCACCATTTTAGCGGTAACAACTACAAAGGGTACACCACTAGAGCGGAGGCCGAAGACAGATACGCACGCTATCTGGCGGGAGAGAGGAGGGAGCGGAGGAGGAACCGGATGAAGACCACTTTCATCGGGATGGTGCTAGTAGTGACTCTAGCTCTTTTCTATGTGATGGTACTTTAGATGATATATCAATCTTGTGTAACCACTAGCTCATTTGGGACTTTGTAACCCCGTAACTTGTAACCCCGTAACTTGTCTAATGTGAAATCTTGTGAATCATGCAGGGCTAATGTGAAGAACTATGTATGGATAAGTTGCATTGTTGTTTATATGTGTTATATATCATGTATTGTGCTATTGTACTGTGATATACAACCTATATAAATACCTGCCTGAATACAAAAAAAATCGAAATTGTAGCAGTGGCGCACTAGTGGTCCATCAGTGGCGCGCGACCACTAAGTAGCAGTGGCGCACTGCTCTGGATCTAGTGGCGCACTACCCTGTGATCCCCTCCGAGTCTAGCAGTGGCGCACCATGCACCTCAGCAGTGGCGCACGTCCTAGATAGAGCAGTGGCGCACATCGACACGGAGCAATGGCGCACCACCTCGCTGAAACAATGGCGTACCCCAAACGGTAGCAGTGGAGCACCATGTCTAGACAGTAGTGGCGCACTGCATCTAACCAATAGTGGCGCACCACGTTGGAGCGACAGTGGCGCACCGCTGGACATGTTAATGGCACACCAAGCAGTGCGCTACTGGTATCCAGGCTAGTAGTGGCGCACCCCTAGTGCGCCACTACTAGGAGTTAGCAGTGGCGTGATAGCAGTGTCGCACCACTAGTGCGCCCCTGATGGGTATAAGTGGTGCGCCACTGATTGCCCTTTTCCTAGTAGTGACACCTCTGGAGAAAGCTCGACACACTTGGCCAGAAGAGTTGCCCAGCGTCTTATGGAGCATACAAACAACACCCAATACAGCAACACAGGAAACCCCGTTTTTCTTTGTCCATGGAGCCGAGGCAGTGCTCCCGATAGAAATAGAACACAATTCACCGAGAGTGGCGGAATACAATGAAGAAACTTCGAGAAAAGCACTAGAAGACGATGTCGATGCACTTGATGAGGCTAGAGATGAGGTGCTGTCGAGAGTCACTAAGTACCAGGAAGACTTGAAAAATTACCATAGTCGACGTCTACGTCCAAGGTCTTTTCAAGTGGGCGACTTAGTTCTTCGGCTTACCCAGGACAGCCATGAAAAGTTCGAGTCACCATGGGTAGGACCCTACATCGTCACATAAGTGATCGCGGGAGGAGCATACAGGATAAAGGACAAGAAGACAAGAGTCGCAGAGAAAAATCCATGGAACATGGTGCAGCTTCGGCGTTTCTACGCGTAGAAGTCAAAATAGAAACATGCATGTAAACATACATTGTACTAAAAAGCTCGCGAGTTTTCAGACGCACTCTTTTCCTTTCAGGGCACCGAGTGGGGCTGAAAGGGTTTTAATGAGGCGGGCTCGCGATGCTACAATATAGTAAATATATTGGTGATATACATCTTTTTCTTCGGCAGGTTTGGAGGTTTACAATTCACAAAATAGACAATATAAACCCGACCTTTACAATATATAAAACACCAATTATTTTCCTTGGTTACAATACCTCGCGAGTAATAAGTGTACATACGCCTATCAAAATACTCGGGGGCTAGAGAAGGAAGGAAAAACAAATACACATAGTTCTCGCAATATACATACTTTTCGCTTTCCGCAATATATATAAGATATGCTTTTGTTACAGGAAAAATAGGCAGAAGAAAAAGTTTCATTCATCTCCTATAAGATCATCTATCTGTACTCTTTCGCTTTCTGCAGGAGCATCCATGGAATCAGCATGATGGCCCTCGGAGAAATACTCAGTATCCATACGCAGAAGATCCACAATCATTTTTTCGGCTACAGGTGTCAACTCGTCGTTGATCTTGTCGATGTTTCTCCTTCGCTTCTTTAATCTGGCATGACAAAGCTCAACAGTGTTGGACATGTCCAACTTCGGGTCGCATATTTTTAGCATGATCATGGAAAATCTAGCACCAGCAAGCAATTGCGCTTTCACAAAACCATGGATTTGATCCACATTTTGAACTTGTTCATCAGTTCAGGAAGTGTTTTTGGCTGAGGATTCCGAGGAAACATGGCATTGTAAACCATGGCAAGAGTCCTGGCACAAAATTCCAGGTACTCCCGCACCTGACCAGCTCGATCCTGGAATCGCACAATTTGTCGGGTCCGGTCTGGGGAAGCCCAGAAGCTGGAGTTGTTTTGATGAGCAAGGCGAAGAAGAACTTCAGATCTCGCGTCAACACGCTGATCTTCGGCAACAGCATCCAAAAAAGAGCCTAACCATGTGGACAGATGATCAGTTTTGCAAAAAAATGGCTATGGATAGCAATATAGAAGAATATAAGATATGGAACTTACCCGCCATATCCAGGCTTGCGTCATTTAGTAGCTCAAGCATATAGTTTTCTCGAGAAGTGGCATGTAAGGCCTCGGCAACCGCAGATTCTTTCAACTTCAAAGACTCTTGAGCTTGCTGGAGAGCTATTTTCTCCCGCTCAGAAGATTTGCGGGACTGTTCCATGACAATCAGGGATTGTTTCTTCATGGTTTGGAGCTGTTGGTGAAGTTCAGTCAATTCTGACTGATCCAAGTTAGCACATGAAGAGTAGTCCAAGGAAACATCGTCAGGGGTTCGTTTTAACCAAGACGTAGCAGGGGAAGCAGATCATGGCCCAGCAGTCTCAGAATAGTTGTCAAACACCAACTGGAAGAAAGGAAAAGTCGACATGAATTACCAAACGAGATTTCTCTCTTTCCATTCATAAGTTGAAATATTTACATAGGGGAAGATCCAGTACAAAATATCGACTCCTAGTGAGTCAGCAGGGGCAGTCGTATATCATAATGATATCGGCATCTACCAAAAGAGGAAAAACAAATGAAGGAGTGGGATGGTCTACTTGACCTCCGGCTTGGCGGTACTAGAGGAAGCAGCTGGCTTGTATTCGAGGAAGGAGAGAATCTTCTTCGAGTGTGGCTTGGCAGCCTTAATCAAGGACTGCCACTTCTCCTTGTTTATCCTCTTCGTTTCACCAGCTTTCGCCCAGTCGACGTTCTGCTGGCTTTCGGCAACCAGAGCTATGGTACCTTCAACGCCAATCGTCAAGTTTTCCTGCCGGAAAGTCAATCCAAGATCCTCTTCAGGAATGAAGCGCTTGGCAAGATCAGAGAAGGTATCTGGTTGGTTTTTCTTTGGGAAGAAGTAGGGGAAGAGGCGCGTAATGCGGTCCGCGCATCAGCAATACTGCGGCGCGCCAGATCCCCATGAATTTCAAGGAGGGAAAGGGCGTCGAGAAGACGATCCCCTTCAGGCTCCTGAAGTTCAAAATCTTGACCCATTTTTCCTGCGGAAACAAAGTTCGGGTTATCAACAAGTATAAGGAGAGCTAATCTTAGAAGAGACTCGAGCAAAGTGATCAACGAACATACTGACAAAGCGCCGATTTTGCGATTCCAGACGGCCAATGATATCCTCTTCACGGGCAATCTGTTGACTTGTCTTCTCGCTTAAAGCAGTTTCAGGTTGGTGGAGTCTCCCTTGCAGATCTCCAATAGAGGCAGCGTCTTGTTTGGCCTTCTCGCGAGCTTTTTCACTTCGCTCCAGCTTGATGGCGAGATCATCTGCACGCTTGTTAGCGTTGACGAGAGCCTCTAGCGGAAGGAAACATGGCAGAAGTGTTAAGATAGACATCAATATAGTCTACTCGATGAAAAATAAAGACGATAGAAAGACATACCTTTCAAACTATCAACAGTGTCACGGTACCCAATAAATTGAGTACCGAGACTGATGAACTGCTTCATCAGAGGCTGTCGAAAGAAAGGTGCTAGAAAGGTTAAAGAGGGAAAAACTCGACAAATGACACAAAATAGCTGTAAGGGTCCTCACATGATCCAAGGAAGGAGTCGCTGAACTCCCGGCCAAGAAGCTTTGTTTCTCGCCAAGTTCAATCCTCGCTCTCTTCGGCAAGGGGGCTCGGGGGCTGGCGACAGGAGTCGACATTTCCAAGTCTTGATGAGGAGGCGAGGCTTCCTCCGTTGCACGACGAGTTTCCGAAAGAACTAAAGTTTGCAACGTGCTCGTTGGAGCAGTCACATTGGCAGCGGTTTCTTCCTCTTCTTCGCCACTGTCCACAAAAGATAGTATGAGAATATTCACAAACAATATATAAAAAGAAAAAGAAGGCAGGGTAGCTTACGAGCTAATGAGGTCATCCTAGTAAGGATTGAAGGCACCCTCCTCCTTGGGGGAAGCTTCCTCGGCAGGTGACCCGTTGGGTTTGGAGGTGCCGGAATGTTCAACATCAACTCTCTTCCTTTTGTTCTTTGGAGAAGCAGCGGAAGGAGGTGAGTGTGCAGATTCGGAAGCTTCCGATTCTGTTTCTTTATCAAAGGAAGCCGCGCATTTGTGAGATCCCGCGACTTCACTCTCAGGGTGAGAAGTGCCCTGAGAATCGTCGGTAATGACGGTTCGTTCGTCGACCTCCCGACCTTCAGGTAAGGGAGGCAGAGAAGAGATGACTTGGTGGTTCTGCAGAAGAAAAATCAACAGCAAGGGACAGTTAAGAAGGACAGAGGTCGATAGAAAGACACTAAGATAGCAAGATAGCAGTTGAAATTTGAATCAAAGTCGAAAAAGCAAGTTAACCAAGATAGTAGTCGAAAAATATGAATTCGAGAGACAAGTTACTTACTTTGGGGAGAGCGTTGGTGCTGTTGTATGGATCCATGCGACAGGAGGTTGGAACTGTATCCTTTTTGCTCAGCGACGAAAAACATCGAACAAGCTTCTCCAAATACTTCACAGGGAGATCTTTGGATATGCGGTCGACATCTTTCTCGCCAGCATACAACCATAGAGGGTTTTTGCGAGCCTGTAAAGGCTGCCCCTGATCCTAAGGAAATGCGCAGTAATTTGAACACCCGACAGTTCCTTACCGCGGGTGTTCTGAAGCTCATGGATGCGCTTCATCAGCGCATATGTCGCCATCTTCTCTTCTTCGGTAGCTTCCGCATCCCATGATCGGCGCCGAAGGATTTTTGCGCCACCATCAAAGGCGCGATGTTGTAATCCTGCGAGTAAAGATACTCCTCGTGGATGTATAGCCACCTCCTGCGCCACCCTTGGACAGAGTCGGGGAATTTGACATTGAAATAATCGACGTCGGGACGAATACAGATAACAACACCCCCTATATTGTAGTTGGTGTTGTTGGAGTTGTTGCGGTGAATGTAGAAAATGCGTTTCCACAGGGCCCAATTCGGATGGGTCCCGAGAAAGCACTCGCAGAGGGTGATAAAGATGGAGATGGGGAGGATAGAATTGGGGGTCACCTGGTGTAGCTGCAGCCCATAAACAAAGAGTAATCCACGAAGGAATTCATGGATGGGAGTGGAAAGGCCGTGGATGAGGTGGTCAACGAAAGTTACCCGGTGTCCGATGCGGGGCGTCGGGAAGCTTTCTTCAACAGGAAAGATCAGCGCCTCGTCTTTCTTCGTCAACCCAAGCTTCTTCAGCAAGTTCATGTCCTGGTTCGAGATCTTAGATCTCTCCCACTCAGATATTTCCAGATCCTCCGTCGCCATGCTGGTTCCTGGAGTGGTGTGCCTTGTGAGCCTCGCCCGCGGTGGCATCAACTTAAGCACTGGAGAGATTGAGGAAGAGCATGCGCGCAGAAGCTTGTTTGGTTGCAATGGAAGTTTTTGGAGAGAGAGAGAGGATAGGAGCGCGGCGCAGCGAAGGGGATTATTGAGGAAGACGATGGTTACTTATAGCGAGCCATTGAACAACTGCACCGTTGGATGATAGAAAAATGGATCTAACGCGTTACACGTGTCTCCAGGGGTAAAAAGGACATTTTACTACGAAGTAACTAGACAGACGCTACAGCGCGCGTGCCAGAGAAAGCGGAGGACGTGTGTCCCCACCTATGTAACGTGTCACGCGACGCAGTATTAAGGACCCACGGGCCAGTGACAGGACATGACCCGCACCTTCCCAATACAGTGATTGTGGCTATCGTCAGCACTGATGTCATTATAAGGAAAATTTCGGCTGTGGTGTTTTGAAGATCGGCGACAGAGGAGTATTATTGGTAACTTCGGGAGCCTTTGATCCAATACAAGTTTTTGTTCAAATGCTCGGGGGCTACTTTTATAAGAAGTTTGAAAGGAAGATGATTCAAAAAAGTCAAACATGAGCCTACAGCCAAGTATAAATACTCGACTGTAGGCTCGGGGGCTACTCCCATCGGGAGCGCTGGTCGCGCACCCGATAAAGATAAAAATACTGGAAAAGGTTGACAATATAGCGACAAAGATACTAAAAAGGTGAGCCTACAACCAAGTACAAGTACTTGGCTGTAGCCTCGGGGGCTACTCCCATCGGGAACGCTGTTCGCATACCTGATGAAATTCAAGAAGCCCTGGTGAGCATATTTCGAGTTATGATATAACTCTTCATATACTCCCATCGGGAGGGCAAGGTGAAAAATAAAAAAGTCATCATATGACTCGAACAAATGTGCTATTCCAGCAGCCGAAAAAGGCACTCGACAATATATTCTCAGAGCGCCTCAGTCGCGATTTAATCTCTGAATCCAGCAATACTTTGCGAAGGTAAGACCCCAGGATCCGTCCTGCGCGGCGTGGCATCGCACCCGAATGCGCTCTGCTACTTTTTTCCGTATCAACAGATGCAAAGAAAAATCCTAACGGACGCGTTAGGTACTCGATAAAACATGACTGGAATTCGGCATATGGTAAGACCTTAAGCGGCACATGTCGAATTACGCCAGTATACCGAGATCATGTCCAGGGACTTGATCTTGAAGTAGGTATTTGCGGGATTGCCACGAGAGCAGTTAACTGGTACCTGATCCATCAAATGAACCAGCCCCAATTACCGTTATCCCTGTACAATATATGATTGTCTTATGAAAATTATTTAGTAACTCAAAGAAACCAGGTGTTAATTGTAATGATGGTGATTTTCCCTGATTCTTCGATTCAAGCAAAATCTCGGGGGCTACTGACATAGGCATCCCCAATGGGACTGCCGGAGATGGTACTCGGGGTTTACTGAAGGCCCACGATCCGATGTTTATGAAACTCGGAAGCCTAATTAAGGGATAGTTTAGAAAGATAGAGTTGTATTAGGAATAATGACTTGTAACTATTACGGGACGAACTCAAAGAGTCTCCCGGTCTTTGTAACTTGTACATCACGAAACCCTCGGCTCCGCCTCCTATATAAGGGGGAGTCGAGGGAGAAAGAGAGGATCGATTTCATTGTCAACACAACCCTAGTTTTTTAGCAGTCGAGTACTTTTCCGGCTGAACCCTCGAGATCTACTTGCCCTCTACTTCCTACGAAAACCCTAG
The DNA here is from genome assembly GCF_022539505.1 of Lolium rigidum. Lineage (NCBI taxonomy): Eukaryota > Viridiplantae > Streptophyta > Magnoliopsida > Poales > Poaceae > Lolium > Lolium rigidum. The sequence goes on along the minus strand of NC_061510.1, from coordinate 302,798,263 downwards.
TCTACAATCCGTAGGCATTGACAAGTCGATACCTTGTCAGCAGATGCTAGGAAAATCATGACAACGGTAAGGAAGCAGGCATGTCCAAGTTTGAACTAACTGGTAAATCATCGCTGCCCAGCTATTGCAACTAATAAATCAATGACCTGTCTTGTTTGAAGTTCAAGGTTCTACACAAACAACGGTCTATCTCTTCTTCTGTCAGAAAGGATGCAAAGTTTCTGCACAAAGGCAGCGAAGGAGGGTGTCGCTGGTAGCAACATGCGGAGTTGCTTTTCCTCCTCGTGGCCATGCTGAATTTCAGAATAGAAGGTTAGGCAGCTGAAGTGGATTCCCACGCAGATGCCTATTCTGAACTCCGGCGGCGTGCCTAGGGGAAGCACTGCATGGTGACAGCGACATACCAGAAAGGTAAGCTCGATGTGACGTACTGGGATTGGAGCAGCACCGGTGCAGGAGGCTCGGCACGCCGCCAGCTACGGGAGAACCGGGGTCTCACCGGGACAGGTGTCGGGTTTTTCTACTGGTAGGATCGATGAGGAGCCTGACTCCAGCACGGATGGGGGCGTAGTTGGTCGTCATTGGCATAGCCCTGGTTCACCCCCTTGATCTTTCTTTCTGCCATGATTGACTCCAGGATGATGGATTGTCATTGGTGCAGCAAACACTTTCACGCACACACCTCCACCATGATTGGCACAACGGCCAATGCCTCACTGCACGGTCTTCCCCCACCTCCAGCTAGTCCCCCGCACGATGGAGCACACAACTAGGTCTGGACGGTGCTGCCCTCAGAGGCCATGGCCCATGGCCTGGCTTCTCGGGCGACAACAACGCCCGAAAAAGAGATCACGCATCTGAACTCGCGTATGGCATCGTTCTTCTGGCGGTGATGTATGATTCGCCTTGTTTCTGCACCTTCGATTCGATCTAGATCGATGCTTGTGTTGTTCGATTATTTAAGTGGATCAGGTGTTTTGGAGCCGGACATAGATTCCTACTTTTACTCGTTGGTTCACGAACTTTTCTTTCTGAGCAGGACATGGTAGGACTCTCGTAAGATTTTCCTTTCAGAATGGGACACGATTTCATCCAATGTCATCGGGCAAGACTCTACGCGGTGGGACGGATGAAGGAACGAAGCATCGCGGAGGAAGTAGGGGTGAGACAGATGGTTTTTTTAGACGTACAAAAATTAATCCGGTTTTTTACGGACAAAAATTTGTTCCGGTTTTTTTAACCTACCAACACCATCGATCTGTAACTTATTAGTAGAGATATATATTTATCCTATATATATAGGTATATATATATCCTATATACCCCCTAGGTGCAAAATAACTTATTCTACACCCGGTCGGTGGACCGAGCCAGAGAACCATTTGGCTAGACCAAACCTGGTGCGGTTCGCAAACAGCTCACGTGCCTGTTGTAATTTTTTATTTTTTTACATGGACGGTTTGGGTGGTAGCCCACGGGGAGTCAAGACGCAGTTGATTATATATATACACATACCACGTCTCATGTAGGATAAATACTTCCTACTCCTAGGTGGAACTACACCCACGTCTCATATACCACCATAAGGAAATATATGCCATACTTTATCAATTTGAGTATGTTCACACACTATATTTAAGAAACTCCAAACCAAGTTTGGTGAAAATAATGCATGTGAACACGTAGGTTGCATATATATTCAAAATACGTGCATATATATACGTAAACAATGAGTGTACGTAAAAAAATGTACATGCTACGATGCGGATTTGGTAGCCACATGCACTGATACGGGCATGAAGGCCGAGGTGAAGCCCAATTTTAGAACTCCACCAAGCTAGTTATCTTATTTTATTTCTTTTGTATTTCTGGTCATATGTGGACCAATTAGGTTTTTTTTATAAGTTGTGTGATTTCGACTTAGGTCTGTCCGAGTCGAACTAGGAAAACCCACTAGGGCTTGGCCGACCACCACCCCCTCATATAAGGAGATGGTGCGGCTAGGGTTAGGGGTAGATAAGTTTAGGTTAAAATTATTGCGTGTGTTCACGTGTTGCATCCCTCCGGGGTTCGGCGATGCCGATTATCAGTTTACAATAAAGATTGCTGTGGGGGTTCTTGTGTTCATCAAGGATTATCAAGCTAGGGTTTGAGGCATGCAGTTCATCTAAACGTTGCTTGCTGGATTCATCCCTCATCTTCAGGTTGCGTTCCGTGCGTGATTGGGAGATTCTATCTACCGGTTGTCTTGTTGTGAAAGATCGGGCAAACTCCAAGAGGATCAGGTTGGATCCTCGTATCATGTGGTATCAGATTTCTGGGTTGCTCAATGTGAGATTTTGTTGATCGATCTCACCATATCGGTTTGCATTGGAGGAGATTTGCCTCAAGGTTGAAGGAGATTAATGTGGAGGAAGGAGTGTGCTGCAGATACTCTACCGGTACGCCTTTTCTCTACTGTCCAGGGCTACTACAATAGGCGAAATCGTAAAATTATGTGCCTGGCGTCACGAAGAAGAAGAAGAAGAAGAAGAAGCAGATTCTTCAGGGTCCAACACCACGCCCGGCACAACGGCTGTGTGATGGCGCGTGAAGCACACGTCCGTTGGAAACCCCAAGAGGAAGGTGTGATGCGTACAGTAGCAAGTTTTCCCTTAGTAAGAAACCAAGGTTATCGAACCAGTAGGAGATGAAGGCCACGTGAAGGTTGTTGGTGAAGGAGTGTAGTGCGGCGCAACACCAGGGATTCCGGCGCCAACGTGGAACCTGCTGTTGCCTACCAAAACCCACCGGCGAGCAGCGACGGGCAACACAGAGAGCCGGGAGGCTCCCAGGACTGCTGGTGGATCCTGGTCCCTCGGGCAACGGCCCGCAATGCTCCGGCACACGTCCCGGCTGATGCAAGGGCGTGCCACCCGACCTATACCTGGTCGGGAAGGTGATGGATTGCTTCGATTAGTTTCCTGCATGGCAAACACGTAAACATTAAATACGAGCCCCGATCGGCTCTTAGGTTGCCCTGTGGATCGGCTCAAAGAGCCGATTGCCCCATGGTTCACGTTGGATTTATGATGACATGGGGATCCTGCTTTATCAATATAAAGTTAAACCAATCTACGATAGCCTAGGGTTTTCACCGCATAACCGGAACATCCTACGCGTAGTTGAGCCTAGCAGATACGTAAGATAATCGAAAACTAGTCCTAAAGAGGCCTAAAAACCAACATAACGTCGATTCCCGGAACAATCCCTCTAGGATCAGCAGACTATACCTTACGCACTACCGGATCGTTCAACCCGTTTGTAAGGCCTAACCATGCGGATATCAAACTAATCCTTGAAGAACAAGGAACGACTATAACAGATCAGATCTACTAAATAAAGACTAAGCAAGATGCTGCTCGTACACCCAAGATAGGTGCAAATGCCGCTAGATATTGAGGGGCAGCATAGCTAAGCGAGTAGATCATGGAAGTATCGACGTCAGCCCCAAAACATCTATGATAAGGGTGTTGCTCGCCATCAACAAGGATTCAGCACGAGCAACACCAAGCAACGAATAAACAGATACTGCCTAGATCGCCAGATGCGATCTAGGCAGCATGACGCTTACCCGGAAGAAACCCTTCGAAACAAGGGGTGGCGATGTGCCTAGATTGGTTTGTTGTGAACGTGATCGTCCTGCTTTCTCAATAACCCTAGGTACATATTTATAGTCCGTAGACTTTCTATCTTGGGCATAAACCCAGCTGTGTACGACTAAACTCTATCTCTTAATTCTAAATCTACCATAATATACGGATACACGGGCAATCTAGCCCAAATTCTCGCACAAGGCCGATTCAGCGACACTTTACGCATGTCCTCCAAGCCCATCTTCGATCACGGCCCATCTCCTGCTCTGGCTAAATCTTGGTGATAACACATGCCCCCCTGGTTTTGGCAATGATAATTTCAAAACCACTCTATTTTTTCTTCGTAGGGTCACATCGTGGCAGAGCAGAACCGTCACAGTATCCTTTCATCATGATGCCTTGCCTTCTCAACTTCTCTGCATGATTTGACAGTTTTGGCACCACGTCCTCGGAAATTGCTGCAGCATTAAATCTCCACTATATCCCCTTTTATTTAACCGCGTCGAGCAACTCGCTTCTTCATCCCCTGCTCAGTACTAGCCATCGGAAACCCC